>NC_000080.6:61734944-61827444 GCF_000001635.26 Mus musculus | reverse complement strand
AAAAGAAATCAAATTATCCTTACTTGCAGATGAAATACTCTCATACATAAAAGATACCAAAAAATTCCCACAGAAAAACCAACCAACCCAATCCACAGTTTCAGCCAACTGACAGGCCACCAAATCAACTCATAAAACTTCAACCAAAAACACTGACAAAGAGATCATGAGCAGGCATTCACAGCAGCATAAAGAGATCTCTGAAGGAAGAGAGAGAAAAGCATCTATGTTCATGGAGTTGTAGAACCAACATTATGAAAATAACCATCCTACCAAAAGCTTCGACTTTCTGGAGTCTTTCCAGGTTCCATGTGGATTTTAGGATTTTTTTTTTCTATTTCTGTGAAAAACGTCGTGGATATTTTGATTTGGAATGAATCAAATATGTAAATTGCTTATAGTATGGTTAGTATGCCACTAGAAATCATCTTATTGCTATGTTTAGCAAAATAAACAGTATTTGGCTTTCCTCTAGGCCTATGACCTATCTAGGGTCAGGTTCTTGGCCACTTTAGCACTGTCAGGTATGGGGTCCATCTGATGGAGTAAACCTTAAATTCTATTAAAAAGTGTTTGGTTGCTCCCATAACATTTGTGTTCCTGTTGCACCAGTATATGTAAGAGGCGGGTCACTATTGTAGGTCATAGGGCTGCTGCTGGGTAATAATGATTATCTCGCTCCTCCAGTAATTTGCAGAGCACCTTCCAGTACCATGAATTCTAGTCAGTTGGAGTAAAGCGTCCAATTGGGCAGCAGTTCAAACTCTACCTTCAATGACATAAGTGTTGTCGTCAGCATCACATTGTAGAGAACAGCCAAAAGACTTGGCAGTAGCTGTGACATTTGGGAGTGTGGGATCCATTGGCCAGTGACTCAACAAGCTGCTACCCTTCTTGCTACTGGCAGTTTGAGCCGGTGGTGTAAACCGGCTATTTAGTGCATTATCTCCCTATTATTTGGTGATTCCATGTAGAGTCCTTTCATGTATGTATATATTTTAAGACGTGTCTGTAGTAGCAGATTTTCATATGGTTTTAATGGTCTTCAGTGTTAGTTGTTCCTCTCCATGTTCCTTCTTTTACCATCCTCTCCCTATTCTTCTATTTCAGTTTCCCCTTCATTTTTGCATAACACTATATTCTATTTCCACTCCCTTGAAAGATCTCAACTCTTCCCTGGTGCTTTACTAAGTAACCCCTAATTTCTGTAGATGCTCAAATTGAAGCACACATTTTGAAATTTAAGTGCTAACATCCTCATATAAAAGAAAACATACACTATGTTTCTTTTAGGGTCTGAGTTACCTTACTCAGGATGATTTTTTTTCTGGTTCCATCCACTTACCTGCACACTCCAATTTTCTTAACAGCTGAATGACAGTCAATTGTGTGAATGTACTACATTTTTCTTATTCACTCATTAGTTGATGGACATCTAGGCTATTTCCAAGGCAGAACAAGAAAGACTTTGGAGCACTCAGTCCTCAATGGGATGTCTTCATTAAAACCTTCCCCTCAAGGCTTACAGAGCTATGAAGAGGACAACAAAGGAAGACTATAACAGCCAGAGGAGATAAATGACTGCAAGAGAACAGTGCACGCCTTTAATCCCAGCACTTGGGAGGCAGAGGCAGGCAGATTTCTGAGTTCAAGGCCAGCCTGATCTACAAAAGTGAGTTCCAGGACAGCCAGGGCTATACAGAGAAACCCTGTCTGGAAAAAACAAAAAAAGATAAAAAAGAAAAAAAAAAGAAAGAAAGAAAACAGTATCTTCCAGAGACTAGACTGATACACATATGAACTTACAGAGACTGTGCAGCATGCACAGGGCTTTAAGCCAAAAGGGGTACTAGTACTGGCAGGTATGTCGGACATTGTATCCCATCCCTAATTAAGAAACCACCTGCAATTGATACCTGTTAGCAAAGGTCTTGCGCACGCTGGACTCGACCAGCAAGAACAACGCTGCAACAGGATCCTTCTGCACACGTTTATTGGGAGAGCTTGATTGCAGAGGCGAAAAGACCCCGAGCCCAGAACTGGTGCTGCTTATATAGGCCTAGGAGAGGCGTGTCTCACACCCGGATTGGTTATGCACTACGCCTCATTTGCATGTTCCTCATCTGATTGGCTACTCTCTCTCTCTCTCTCTCTCTCTCTGTACCTCACAGAGCCTCATTATCATACCTCATTTGCATGTCTCACATCTGATTGGTTATACTCTCAAAGCCTCATTATCATGCCCGGGCCAGGCAGTGTCTTTGCAAAAAACTTTACTGCATATGTACACATTGGTTGTTTGTCCAAACTTATGCGTGGTGGCCAGCAGTAGTCAGTGCCACTCTGCAACGGCACATGTGGCTTCCCACACAAAGGGAAAATTTGTTTTCTCCAATGGAGTGCCACTGTATCAAGCACAGGTCAGGACAGGCCCTGTGACAAAGAATAGTTGGCCAATACAAAACAAGCCCCATATTTTTTATTTTGTTTCACTTTATGAACTTTTTGATTTGTTTTAGATTTTTTTTTTTTTTTGTTCTTAGTGATCTTTTTCTTCTTTGCTTTTATTTTTGTTTTGGGGGGCTTATTAGCTTCTTGGTTTTGGTTTTGAAAGAGGGAGGGAAAAAGAAGGAACATAAAGTTGGAGATGTAGGAAGGTGTAGAACTCTAGGAGGAGTTGTGAGAGAGGAGGGGATGTGAGCAAAATATATTGTATGAAAACAAATTTTAATTAAAGACAGTGAGTGTCTCACCTGGGCTGGCTTAGGAGTTTAGAAGCCTTGGTTTCCTGCCTGGGTGTTTCCTGGGCTTTCAGTGCTACCATTGAACAGCAAATACGAGTGCCCCATACAAGGCTCGCATGGTCAAAGATGGCAATCAATTCCATTCTCTTTTAAGAAGTGACTATTTTGTGATTGGGTTACCTCACTCAGGATGATGCCCTCCAAGTCCATCCATTTGCCTAGGAATTTCATAAATTCATTCTTTTTAATAGCTGAGTAGTACTCCATTGTGTAAATGTACCACATTTTCTGTATCCATTCCTCTGTTGAGGGACATCTGGGTTCTTTCCAGCTTCTGGCTATTATAAATAAGGCTGCTATGAACATAGTGGAGCATGTGTCCTTCTTACCAGTTGGGGCATCTTCTGGATATATGCCCAGGAGAGGTATTGCGGGATCCTCCGGTAGTACTATGTCCAATTTTCTGAGGAACTGCCAGACTGATTTCCAGAGTGGTTGTACAAGCTTGCAATTCCACCAACAATGGAGGAGTGTTCCTCTTTCTCCACATCCTTGCCAGCATCTGTTGTCACCTGAATTTTTGATCTTAGCCATTCTGACTGGTGTGAGGTGGACTCTCAGGGTTGTTTTGATTTGCATTTCCCTGATGATTAAGGATGGTGAACATTTTACAAAAGAACTCACACAATATGTACTCACTGATAAGTGGATATTAGCCCAGAAACTTAGAATACCCAAGATATAAGATACAATTTGCAAAACACATGAAACTCAAGAAGAACAAAGACCAAAGTGTGGACACTTTGCCCCTTCTTAGAATTGGGAACAAAGCACCCATGGAAGGAGTTACAGAGACAAAGTTTGGAGCTGAGACGAAAGAATGGACCATCTAGAGACTGCCATATCCGGGGATCCATCCCATAATCAGCTTCCAAACGCTGACACCATTGCATACATTAGCAAGATTTTGCTGAAAGGACCCTGATATAGCTGTCTCTTGTGAGACTATGCCGGGGCCTAGCAAACATATAAGTGGATGCTCACAGTCAGCTATTGGTTGGATCACAGGGCCCCCATTGGAGGAGCTAGAGAAAGTATCCAAGGAGCTGGGGGGATCTGCAACCCTATAGGTGGAACAACAATATGAACTAACCAGTCTCCCCCGGAGCTCGTGTCTCTAGCTGCATCTGTATCAGAAGATGGCCTAGTTGACCATCAGTGGAAAGAGAGGCCCATTAGTCGTGCAAACTTTATATGCCTCAGTACAGGGGAACATCAGGGCCAAGAAGTGGGAGTGGGTGGGGGAGGGTGTGGGGGACTTTTGGGATAGCATTGGAAATGTAAATGAAATAAATACCTAAGAAAAGAAAGAAAGACAGACAGACAGACAGACAGACAGACAGAAAGAGAGAGAGAGAAAGGAAGGAAGGAAGGAAGGAAGGAAGGAAGGAAGGAAGGAAGGAAGGAAGAAGTGACTATTTTAATTAAGTGATAATGTTTAAACATCTTGTCAGATTTTGTTTGGTTGCAAGTTAGCCAAAGAGAAAGGCAGATATGTTTTATCAATTCACTGACTGAAATGGACTCTTGGCTTTCATCTCAGGCTATAGAGCCAGGCTAGCCTCAGAAGCCCATCCTTCCTGTTTCGGTTTCCTGAGTGCTGGGATCACTGGAGTGAGCAGTGGGGCCCAAGTAGAACCATGGGAATTTAAAATACATTTTATAAAGAAGAGAGAGGAGGGAAGGAAAAGAAAGGGGCATGGTAGAAGAGCTAGGAGAAGAAGGGAGCAGAAGAGAGAGACAAATGTCCCTCTTGGCAGTATTAAAGAGTATAGAAGAATTCTACTTGGGAAGAAATGTCAACAGTACAATTCTTTTCAGTTTGACATTTATTTCCACTTTAGAATTGAGGGAACTGAGACCCAGTGATGCTAAGGGGTTGGCCCAAAGTCAAAGAAGTGTTTATGCAATGGAACTGTGATTCTAACCTAGATCTCTCTTAGTTACTGTTGTATTACTGTGAAGAGAGGCCATAATCAAGTCAACACAGAAAAGAAAGAGTTAACTGGGCTCACAGTTCCAGAGGGTTACAGTCCATGACCATCTTAGTGGTGGAAGGATGGCAGTAGGAGGGTGTGGTGCTAGAGCAGTCTCTGAGAGCTCACATCCCTATCCACAAGCACAAGGCAGAGACCTTGAGCTAACTGGGAATGGCATGAGCTCTTGAAACCTCCCACCCCCAGTGACACACCTCCTCCAGCAAGGCCACATCTCCTAATCCTTCCCAAACAGCTCCACCAACTGAAAGCCAATCATTCAAATGTTTGAGCCTATGGGGGACCAATCTCATTCAAACCACCACACTCCTTGATTCCAAATCTGCTTCCAATTTTGTGTATGGTATGTGTCCAGAAGCCCACTAAGCTGCAACCTGGTCCTAACTGTGTATTTCCTAACTGCTGAGTAACTATACAAAAGTCCCAGCAGGTGTGCTTCCACTCTTCTGTAACCCAATCATTTCACTTCTGAGAATCTTCTGTTCCTTTTTCATATTTTCCCTCTTAGAGCTATGTTTTGGATGGTAGACTTTACCCAAATTTGTATCTTTGAAGTAACAGCTGACTTTCCATATAGTGATCAATACATTCTTTTAAATCTTATATATCAGTTAGGGTCTAGCGAAGGAAACGAAAAGCACTCTAGAAATACCAAGCAGAAAAGACTGATGCAAGAACCTCACCACATAGCGAGCTGGAGAGTGGGCATCACCTAGGGACACAGTGAGCTGGAGAGTGGGCATCACCTAGGGACACAGCGAGCTGGAGAGTGGGCAACACCTAGGGACACAGTAAGCTGGAGAGTGGGCATCACCTAGGGACATAGTGAGCTGGAGAGTGGGCATCACCTAGGGACACAGCAAGCTGGAGAGTGGGCATCACCTAGGAACACAGCGAGCTGGAGAGTGGGCATCACCAGGGAAGCACCTATGGGGCAAGCACACACACACAAAAAAAAATTACTGCTGTGGCCTAAGAAATCATGGAATGTTGCTGCCATAATCCAAGAGCTGAGACTGATAGTGAGAATCCAGTGAGAATCTGGACCTCAGTAGAAGCTGCCTGATAAATGTGCCCAGAAAGGAGAGACTGTTCAGTGGAAGTAAGTCCCCTGGGGACACAGGACCACACAAGATGACAGCCCAGGGCATAGTAAGAACCAAGAAATACAGGTGTTCTTTCCTTCAACCACACTCTAGTTTTCCTCTGGTGCCTCCCATTGGTTGAAATTTCTCAAAAGTCCCTGGCAAGTCAGTTTGGAAATGTTGTTCTCTTTGATAAAGAGCATGGTAAGGGAAGATAGAGTGTGCATTTAAAGTGACCAAGAACATGCCCCACACAAGCCTGCGAGGGATGGGTCCTAACCCTAGCCCTGTGTCAGATGTCTTGTAGAGGATGGCTTCTTGATTTTCCCAGGCATCCTTCCTCAAATGGGCAGTAAAGTCATCACCAACTTCTTGAGCTGCAAATCATTACAGGATTTACAAAATCACTGCTGATCTTCAGGATTACCAAGTTATGCAAGGCTCTTAATTTACTCACACCAAACCTAGAAAATGAGCTACATCTCACCAAGTCTAAGATACACTTTAAAGTCTTCGCTTAACACCCCTACATTGAGATGTGTCTTGTAATAATATGCTGAAGTTGAGTTGTTTGCTGGGATGATCAGTTTTACTGGTCAACTTGACCAGGCTACAGTCCCCTTCTTTGCAACCAAACATTAAAGTAGATGTTGCTGTGAAAATATTTTATAGATCTGATTAAAGTCCACAATCAATCAGTTGACTTTAAGAAGGGGCTATTTTCTTTTTTTATTATTACAGCGTGGGGGTGTTGTTGATGTAACTGGTCTGGTGCCAAGTCTGTACCAGAGACTGTATGCATGGCTTCCATCTTTAGCACGGTAGCCCAACAGAGCAAAAGCTTTTTGGGACCTCCATACCAATCTGATGATGCTAAACCACACCCTCTCCTCTGAGAAGAGGACCCTGACACCTGACCTTCCCATATCTCCTAGGCTAGAAGGACAAACTTTATTTCTCTCTACACTACTTGAGCTAGTGTCCACCACTGCGATAATATAAATAGTTCATAAGGAAAAAAAGAAAACTTAATTTTGTCCCTTGGTTTCAGAGGTTCAAATCCATGGTGGGTTGGATCCATTGCGTTGGAGCCTGTGGCAAGGCAGCACATTGTGATGGGAAACATGGGGCATAGGAAAGCTGTGTACCTCCTGACAGCCAGAAACAGGAGGGTGAGGAAGGAGAGAGGAAGAGAGGGAAAAGGGGAAAGAGAGAAAGAGGGGGAGAAACAAAAGGAGGGAGGGAGAGAAGGAAAATGGGAGAAAGGGAAGGATGGAAAGAGGTATGGAGGGAGGGAGAGAGGGAAGGAAGGAGGGAATTGTACCACTTACTTTGCCCAGCAAAAGAGCTGGGTGTGTCGTTATCATTACTGATGATGCAATACATGGCTTGACTTGTTTCTTCCTTTTTTGTTTACTTCCTTTGTTTGTTCACTTATCTTAGGATTCTATTTATCCTTTTTTGTATCTGAGAAATGATAGAAAGGTTTGCTATTTAATCAAATTTTATGTATTACAGAAGGTAGTAAGTCGTATGTCATCTTTAATGTCTGTTGTCTCATCTTTTCGAACACGGAAAATATTCTATAGTATTTCCAACATTTTGAAAGAATCTGACAAGTAGAGGGAAATTGTTGTTTGGATGAGGACCATCAGTCACAGGATATGGGATCGTTATCAGGAAATACAATGGCATATATACCCCATATTTAGCAGTGCTAATGAAGATGGAGAAGTGACTGGATAGAGCAAAATGTTCCTGGGGCACAAGAAAGCCATGCTTACATCACAGACCTCGTAATGAGCAAGCGGATCAGATACATAGCCATGCTAATGGAAAGACTTCATTCATGTTTTTAAAAGATATATTACCATATAGAAATTACTCAGAATAACGGGTTTCATTATGACATTTTATACATGTTTATGAGTGTATTTTGATTGTATTTATGTCCCCATAACCCTTATTGACTCCCCCACTCTAGCTGACCTTTATCTTTTCAATAAATTCTACACACTCTAAAATTACTGTTATTTTAGTTTAAGCAGTATGCATAAGTGCTTTGGCCTGCCCTTTGGATTCAGGATAGATACCATCTGCTCACATCGCTAAGGGCTATGGCTGTGACACGCACAGGTCTCTGTGGCAGGGGTTTTCCTCTGGTCCATATCAATTACAGTTTCTATGATGACTGCATTGCTCAGGACCACAAGATGGTTTAATTTCTTCCTTACCAACTGAGTAGAGAGATATTTTGCCTGCATTCTCTACAGCCTGTTTTATTGCTAAGTAGTCTAAGAACAGAGGAAGAAAAAAAAAACCACTTGGGCTTCTTGTTTTCGCTTGCTTGCTTGCTTGCTTGCTTCTTTTGTTGTTACTGGGTTTTGTTTTTCTTTGGTGTTTGTTTCTGAGAGTTCAGTTTTCAGAGAGGGGGGTGCAGGCAAGCCATTAGTGGACTGTGAAGCCAAAAGAACCAGGTTATCCCAGGAGCCTGCCAGAGACAGTAATTAATACAGTGAGTCTCAAATTATTATGGTTTGATTTATGACATCTCAACTTTCTAACAGCATTTAAAATGAGCCAGGTTTCAAAAGTTTCTTTTTTTTTTTCCCCAGCATCCCCTTTGCCTGTGCTGGGTTGAGATTTGAGCCACAGCACAAGGGTAAGCGAAGACTCTGGCAGGTGTGTCCAATCTCTTAACCTTGAAACACCATGGTGTTGTCCACAATTGAGCTGCAAAACACCTATGTTTATAGTATAGTTATGATTTTTGTGTTAGGCTGCATCTGACAGCGTCCTGGGTCATTATCTGGCATCTCTAGTGAACAGGCTGTACAGATGCATAGAAAGTTCACAGGTGGCAGATTCTTCTAAAGCATGTTTTTAAAAATGATAAGACTTTACCACTAGGAGAAAAAAACAGTCCTTATTACTCACTCCTTACATAACTGCCCTTTACCTAGTCACTTGTCATTTTGAAACTTCCTTGTGGCTTTGCAGTTCAATCTTACCGCTAGCTGGGAAGAGACTGAAGTATTAGCTTGAAAGGCTAGCCTTTAGAAGCTCCTGGCAAACACTATTCAGGTCACATGCCAGACAGCACAGTTCCCTCCTAGAAGATGTTTAGAGTCTCAAAGATCAATTTACTCTTTAAAAGAAATTGAAGTGCGCAGGTAAGCTATTTAGAGGAAGACTCTCCAGAGAGGACGGTGGTTTTTCCAGTGAGGCTGTCAGTCAGGCAAAGAAAAGTAGGAAAAGTATCCCAGACTAAGGAGTCATTGCTATAATATAACCCATCATATGCCAAGCACGGAGAGGGAACGATGAGGACAGAGAGGGGGCCATGCAAAAAGGCTTAGTTGCCTGCACCCCAGCTTCAAAGGCACCATAAAGCAGGAAGCTCATGGCACCAGATCTGAGTTGAAGGTGGAGTAACCCAGCCAAAGAGTCCCAACCTGAACTTTGCCCATCATTTGAGGCAATCTGGAAAATGACAGTTTACCTACCTGTATTATTCCGGGGCCTAATTTTGAAATCCCACACAAATCAAATCCTGAGTGAAACCCGATTATAGCACACACGAGCACAGGAAGGGGAAAGGTCTCCTACCGTCGGCTCTCAGAGAGCCGTTGACCTTTACCAACCCGTACTTCCCACCGCTTCCCGCTGAATCAGCTGCTCCGAGGAACTGAGCAGTTGAATCAGAGACAGCTCTTCTTCATGACCTTTTCAGACACACTTCTGGAAAACAGTTCACCATCCTCAGCCTAATGAGCAGAAAGACAGGAAAGCGATCCTTAAAGAGAGGCATGGGGCCTTTTGATTTCAGTGATGAATGTTCCTATTGTTTATGCACAGAATTTTATCACCACAGGCCTCACAGACAACACTTCCCACTGCTGTGTGTGTGTGTGTGTGTGTGTGTGTGTGTGTGTGTGTGTGTGTGTGTGTGTGTTATGCATGGGTTGAGGCTGAGGAGTCCCAGTGCTGGGCATGTGAATACTGAAACCCAACATCAATGTCAGCTCTTCTATAGATCTCCCCCTCACCTTTTTCATCTTTCCCTGAACCTGAGGGTGTGCCTGTTCAGTTGGAGTGCCTGTGCTCTCTCACACCCAGCTTTGAACACCCAGGTCTTTGCACGATTGCACAGCAAGGAGTTTACCTGCTGAGCCATGTTCCCGGCCTGCTAATAACCTTTTAAAGCCAAGTCAAGACAATAAGGGTGTCTTACAACTGGAATATCAGTTGTATAAGTGACTGAGACACAGTGTGCTCTACTTGTTCAAGTCCCTTATCTAAGACACCATAATGAGACCCTGCAAGCTTCCTTTGGCTGAACACTTGCCGGACAAACTGTTATCCCCCATCTCCATCCTTGAATGCACTGCACTGATGATAAGATCCATTTTCTGCTTCCAGACTGCAGATGCAACATGACCAGCTGGTTCCTGCTTCTGCCACCATACCTTCTCTCTTAAACTAGCATCAAAGGATGAGTCCTTACTTCTTCACATTGCCTCTTGTCTGGTATTTGGTCATCACAATGGGAAAAATGACTAAATGTGTCCCTATGGCTCATACCTTCTTCAGTAACCTGAAGGGGGAATGTCTCCAGCCTCAGCTCTCTCTAAAATGACAGACTTCTCTCAGGGAAGCATCCCACACTCACAGACCACATAAATGAAGCCCACAGCCTTAACTACAAAGTGACCTAAAGCTGTAACTCACCACTTGTGTCACTCCACTTTCATTGCTGTGCCAAAATACAGGACATAAACAACTAAGAGAGAAACAACTGACTGAGGTTCATAGCCCAGGGGGTCATCGTCCATAGGCCTACTTGAGGCAGGACACCATAATGGTATGAGGAGCATGTGGCAGAGAACACTTACCAAATGGTGGTAAGTAAGGGGTGGAGAGGCAGCACGAGTGGGCTTTCGTTTATCTCCTTTTTATTCCATTTGGCTCCATGCCTCTGAGAGGGCATCTCCCACATCCTTCCTGAAATACTCCCTGAAAGCTACCTCACTCATACATCTAGAAATGTGTGTGCTTAACTAATCTCTAAGACACCTCTTAGTCCAATCAAGGTGACACTCAAGATCAGCTGTCACATCCCTCAACACAGGCATGCTTTGGAGTGAAGCCAGTCTGAGATTTCTCCTATTGGTTCAGTGTGTTCCAAGTGAGTGTTCGACCATTCCTTGAGCATGCTCTGAGAGGACCTCTGGTCCACTAAATAATGAACATGGCCTTGGCTGCAGCCAGTGTTCCAGAGGCTGTAGAGATGGTTACTCTTTCCTGTCAACTTGACTGGAAACATCTCTGAGTGTATCTGTGAAGGTCTTCTCAGAAAGGTTCACCTTGGAGCGCCAGCTCATGTGGGGGTGTCCTGGTGGGAAGGGAGGAAAGTAAGAAGCCAGCTGAGCACCAGCCTTCAGATCTCCCCTCAACCCCTACCTTTCTTCTTGCCCCTTACGCCCCATTTCCTCTCTCCACACACAATGTGACTCAGCCTCAGAATCCTGCTTCATGGCTTCCTCCCATGATGCCCTGCATCCCTTCTGAAACCATGAGCCATGATAACAACCTTCCTTCCTTAAGGTGCTTCTCCTCTGGCATATTGTCACAAGAATGAGAACAGTGACTATATACTTACTAAAACCATAATTCACCCAGTCACTTTCATATCCAAACTCATTCATTATCTGCCCAGAGGCCTGTTCAGTTCATCCAGCCAAAGTCACACACAACAACTCCTTAGCACACGATCCTACTGAACCATCTACTTAACACTTACCTGTACTGCATAATCCTCTCATTGCCCTTGTGTTTACTGAATTCAGTCACTGACATATCAGGTGTACAAGTCAGGGTCTCTGCTGGTCTCTGCTCTATCCCTGTCTCTAGGGAGGAACTCCACTTGTTCTAGACGCTGATAACTTGTTAACTCTCAAGTATTTGGTGTTTCTTTTTGTCTAAGATGTAGATATGTTTTTGAAATTTTTAAAATTTAAACAACACTAAAATGTAAATGGACACTGATATTCAATAATGTTAAGATTAGAGACCCCTGTGACTGCAGGGTAGTAAAACAAATAACTCCATCATGAATGCTGGAATGAAATCATTGTTTGTTACAAGTTATGCAGTTAGAAAATTACTCTGACTCAGACCCACAGGGATCAGACTGGACAGGCTCCTCCAAAGCAGGGACTGAGTGTAACATGCAGCAGAGAAGTAGCCAGTCTCAGGACCAGCCACATAATATGTGGTACTCAGCTGAGATTCAGGGTGCCTTGCCCAAAAGAGTTATGATGTTCAATAACAATAGAGAACTGAACAATGAACAACAGAATTAAAGCATTTATTTGTTCATCTGACCGTGGGTTGCAAAGGGTGCACACTCATGAAGCCACCCTTGCTCTGTCTTCATCCACAATGCTGGCAAAAGGGGCCAAGGAGGGAGGCTTGGACACTAGCTTAGAAGGGAACTCTTGGGGGTGGTGAGAGCAGGGGTAGCTACTGGGAAGCCACAGTTTTCCTAGATCATGGGTGGCTTGGTGTGTGTATATATGTGTGTGTATGTATATATGTGCATGTGAGTGTGTGTGTATATATATATATCTGTGAATGTGTGTGTGTGTGTGTGTGTGTGTGTGTGTGTGTGTGTGTGTGTGTGTTTTCTCAGGCTAGAAGGTAACTCCATTGCATCACCCAGAATCGTGTGACGATTACTGAGGAGTAAAAACCACGACACAAAATCTGGATGTGAATAGTTCAGAATAGTTCAGAGATGAGAGTGTAGCTTCACTAATGAGGGAGATTGGGGGTAGGGGAGGATGCTAAGAGACCAGGAAGACCAGAACAACCTCCGATAGCAAATAGATACACCACAGAGAAAAGGAAGGTTATCTCAAAGTAGAAAGAAATAGTCTTAGTTCTACTCTGCCCTAAAGTCAGAGTTTTACTCCAAACACAATTTTAATGCCCGTCTCTGACCAGGGTGGCTTTAAGTTTATAGAATATCTACAGGGGATGAGGGGCTCCTAGGACCTCTCAGGAGTCTAAATTGCTTCTTTAGTGGGGGCTCTGCAGTGTGAAAGTCAGAGAAGCTTGTGGAGGCTGACCAGACAGCCCTTTAGCCGCTGGTACAGTGAGAGTGCCTGGGCATGAGAAGAGCTGTGAGATTTTTCTCCATCACCTCCGTGCCTGCTGGAGTCTAAATTGGTCTTCTTCTTTTTCTATACAGGTTTCCTCCACCTCTACTTTGAAAATAAACAATCCCTCTGTGCAGCTCCCACTGTGTGCAGTTGTTTGCCTCATTATACCACTCATCCTTGTGTTACAGTCATGTGATTGCACATCCGTCTCCCTCACTTCCTGGAAGAACTAATCTCAGCCATCTTTCATCTCCCTCTGTTGTCATGGAACCTACTCCTTCTGTGGATCTTTGAGTCTTTGGTAGATTGGATTCTACTTTCTACCCACTCTGCATAAAAGCAACAGTCCAGCCAGGAAGCAGACACAAGCAGATCTCTGTGAGTTCAAGGCCAGTATGGTCAACATAGTGAGTTCCAAGAATTCCAAAACCTAGGGAGAGAGACCCTGTCTCAAAAGGAGGATGGGATGACCAATTTATATCCAAGTCACATCAAATCTCTAACCCTGCACTAACCTTGGACCTTAAACCTGCCATGCTACGTAGGCAGTTCTCATATGTGTGGCCTCAGTTTCACAAGACACCAGGACATGGAGTGTGCCCATCACACAGTGCACACTGCTATAGCTTGTCCTAGGTAGATTGTCCATTTCCCTGACTAGTTCTCCAGCCTAACTACTTATTGTTAATATGAATCACTCCTTCAACTAACATACAAGACCTTCAAAGGTCTCTTCCCAAAGCTAGATCTGTCACATCTCCCCTCAAAGCAGTGTAAGGAAAGAACAAGACAAATAATTTTCTCTACCTCCTAATAAGAGACCAGTGGCAAATGATAACAGGGAAAGAAGCCTCGGTTAGACTTGGCATCTTGCCTAGCCCACACAGAGGACCCATTTTGTCTAACTAACTGTGAGCTAAGAAACAGCCAGGATGCTGCACAGAGTGCAAACCACAAATACAGTATTTGTGCACACATACACACACACACACACAAACACAGGTGACTACTCTGGAAATCAACACTACAGCCAGTTTCCATCACTGAACCAAAGGAAGAACTAGAAAAGCCAACAATGAACAGAGGCTCCAGGTGTTCCATGAGGAGAGCACGCAACGGTGAAGTGTTGTTAAAAGTCATACCTAGAAACTTCTTTTTTATTTTACTTCATTTTTATTTTATGTACATTGGTGTTTTGCCTGCATGCATGTCTGTGTGAGGGTGTCAGATCTCAGAATTATAGACGGCTGTGAGCTACCATGTGGGTGCTGGGATTTGAACCCAAGTCCTTTGAAGGAACACTCAGTGCTCTTAACTGCTGAGCATCTGTTCATCCCCAAACTGAGGGAATGGCTAAGCATAGCATTGGCTGGCCCAACCTGAGACCCATGCCATGAGAGAGAGCCCACCCCTGACATACTTAATGATACTCTGCTATACTTGCAGACAGGTTCCTAGCATAACTGTCATCTGAGAAACTTCACCAAGTAACTGATGGAAACAGATGCAGAGACCCATAGCCAAACATTAGGCAGAGCTTGGGGAATCCTGTGGACCATGGGGAAGAAGGATTAAAAGGGCCAGAGAGATCAAGAACTCCACAAGACCTACAGAAACAACTAACCTGGGCCCATAAAGTCCCACAGAGACTAAACGGTCAACTAGATAGCATGAGTGGGACAGACCTAGGCTCTCCACACATGTGCAACAGCTGAGCAGCGTGGTCTTCATGTGGGGCTCCTAACAGCCTGAGCAGGGACTGTCTCTGCCTCTGGGTTCCTTTCCCCTAACTGGGCTGCCTAGTCTAGCCTCAATAGGAAAAGATGCACCTAGTCCTACTGCAGCTTGACTAGCCAAGGCTGGTTGATAGCCATGGGAGGACTCCCCTTTTCTGAGGAGAGAGGGAGGACTGGAGGATGGAGAGATGGGAGGGAAGAGGAGAAAACTGGGAGAAGAGGAGGGAGGGGAGACTGTGATCAGGATGTAAAGTGAGTTAATTAATTTTCTAAAAAGTGACAACTAAAGCCACTAGAGAATTTATAAAGAAAAGGAAGAACAGGCCAGTACCAGCCACTCAGCACACACACAAACTCACGAGCGCACCCCAAAGTTATGATGGTAGTATGTGAGAGTCTTTAGTGCTAGAAGACAGTGTCGTCTCTTCCTCACCCCACTCCCACCTCAGGCCTCAAGTCAGACTCTGAGGCTGTGTCAAAACACCTGTGACCTACCTTAAACCAAGACAAAAGTCACACACTCATCAGCAGCAGCATCATCATCAACAGCAGCAGCATCCCAGAGACCCACATCTCAATTACCTAGTGTCTGAGTTCCCTTCTCAGTTGAACCTTTCCTCCCAACCCCTAGTCCTCTCTCAGCCTGCAGTGACCCCGTGGATCTCAAGAGCACTGTAGAAGCACAGTATCTGTCCCGGACACACTTCGAGAATGGCTGGAATGTTCCCGGAGGGAACCACGAGGCAGGTGAAGGGTGTCATTGTAACAAATACCTGAAATCATCAACTTAGGGAAAACATAAGCTGATTTGAGGCTCACATATTTAGAGGTTCCAAGACATAACAACTGGCCTCTTTGCCTTTGGGCCCATGGCAAGGAGCCACATCCTGCCAGCGAGCCCATGGTGAAACAAAGCTAGTTCCTGATAGCCAGAAACTAACAGAGAAAAGAAAAGGGATTTCGGTCTCATAACCCTTTCCTAGGACTTAAAAATCTCATGGTAGACCTCATCTTACGACATTTTCAGCATCTCCTAAGGGCTCCTAAGGGCACCACAGTGGAGATCCAGTCTTCACCAAGCCAGTCTGCAGCTCAAGCCACAGCAGGTGGGAGACAGCCATTGGTAACGGATTTCCAGTCTGCCACTGCCTGTGCCCAGAAACCTCCTTGCACTCAGCATGTGACCAAACCTCATCTCTACTCCCCATTAAATAAATGAGAATTTTGACCATTTAACAAAGGACAAACTATAGGCTGGGGACACTGTTAGGAAGCTGACATGGCTCATTTCAAACATTGCTTACAAGCCAAAGGTTAGCCTAGACGCAAGGAGCTGCGGAGAGTGGTGGTGTTGAAAAGTGTGTTTGATTCAGTGCTGCTTTGGATGTTCAGAACTCTGAGAGCGCTAACTGGGGAACCCAGCATCCATCAGCCAGCCTGGTCTTGAAGCACTAACTGGGGAAGGATTGGCAGCCAATGTTATTACCTCACTGAGGGAAAAAAAAAATCCCTCAGAAAGGCAGTGAAAACTGAGGCAGGCAGAAGGTCTTCGCAAAAGTGTGGGCTGCAAACCCATCTGGGACCAGAGAAATGACCAGCTCCAGATGTGCACAAGGACTACTTTCTCCTGGAAAAGAAACATCCAAGCATATCAATTCTCCTCCGCTACGCACGCAGCTCCCCTCTCCCTTAAAAGCAACAAATCCACCAAGCATTTTCTGCTAAACTGGAAGGCAGAAGTAGGAGCTGCCAGCCCGATAAATGTTTAGGCTTGAATATGGGCTCTACAGAAAATCTTCTTGCTCTTTTCCTCTAGGGGGGACCTTATCTAGGCTTTAAAAGAATTCCATTTGATTAAACTATGGTTGAAGCAAGATAGATCTACAGCAGGCAGCATAGTTTTCTATCAACACAGAATCAGCAATGAAAGAGTGTCTGGGCACGTTGTAAATCCATTAGAATAAGCTAACGGCTCTGCTAACATGCTCAAAATAATACGTGCTTGTCATAAATGTAATTAAATAATTCAGTGGAAAATTAAATGTTGAAACAATTACCCATATGGCTTAGAGCATTATGAAAATATTATGGAAAAGAAAAATGGAAGCTATATTCCTAGTACATGGGGGTTTTCGGTCCTTGGCTTTTATTCTCGTTCCTGCCTAATGAAAGGAAAGATAAAACAGTACTTATGAAGGGCCTTGTGTGTGAGAGTAAATGTTTTCACATATATCATTCCATTTGATTATCGTAACAACTTCGTGAGTTCATTTTACCAATAAGGTAACGTTGGCTAAAGCTTGGAGACGTTGTTAGTCACTGAGCCGTCTTTCCAGTCAAGACCTGTCCAGATCCACTGCACCATGCGTTTTCAGCTCTCTCTCAGCTTCTCACCTGCATCCAGCATCCCCCACTGCTCCTCTGTAGAAGACTGCAATCTTACATCCTTGGAAGCTGCCCTCCCCCCGCATCCTGTCCTACAGCAGCCAGTGAGTATTGATCCTCCTTCCTGGCCACAAGACTTTGACCTCTATTTAGTATTTAATTCATAAGCGTAAAGAATCAGTGATGTAAAAATTAATAGTTAGAGATAACAGGAGGCAGGCAATCCAGTTGGGGGCTCATGTTCTCTCTCATGCTAGCTTGCTCCTGCTCTCCCCTCCCCGTACCACCCACCCCCCTGCCACCAAAACCTGACTATTAATATAAGTCCCTAGTGGTGAGGAGGTACTGGGAAGGCTGCCAACTGTAAGTGGGAGTGGGTGTGGGAAAATGCAAAAGGAAGAAGGAAAGCTGCTTTAAAAAAAAGAAAAGCCACTGGCCATCTGTAGCAAATTATAAATAAATCCCCTGGCTACAAATATAATTTCTGTAGTCCAGGGCCCCTTAGGGAAGAACACCTCGGACACAATATAGAAACTATAAAGTAGGACCCTAGAATGCCCAGGCAGGGCACCCAAAGATTCTGGAGGCTGATGCTGCAGAGACTGGCGACCTGGTACCAACAGAGATACCGTCACTTCAGGCCCAGTCTTCCAACTCTTCTGCCCAGTTTCAGCCCAGAAAACAGTGGGCATCCTGTCAATCCAAACTGTAGAGGTTTCTGGGAATGTCAAAGTTTTCCTTAACCCGAAGGCACAGTCATCAAGGAGTACAGACTTACACGTGAAGGGACTTTCCGCACTGACTAAGAGAGACCTGCTTGTGCAGGACAGTACTGCTGACATCTCCAGATGTGGCTTTCTGCACAGCAGAAACCGAGACCTCCATGGCGTGGCTCAGAAGCACCTTTCTCACAAACTCTTTCCTCTGGTACCCTGATTCTACCTGAAATTCTCCCATCCCTCCTCCCTTTAGAGTAAGATCCTCAGAGAGTACTATATATCAACTTGGCTCAAGCTAAAGACATCAGAAGGGGGGACCTCAACTAAGAAAAATACCTCCTCTGTAGGCAACCCTGTAGGACATTTTTTTAATTACTGATTGATTTGGGAGGGCCCAGCCCATTATGGGTGGGGCCAACCCTGGGCAGGAGGTCTGGGATTTTATAAGAAAGCAGACTGAGAAAGCCATGGGGAGCAAGCCAGCAAGCAACACTACTCCATGGCTTCTGTGTCAGCTCCTGCTTCCAGGTTCCTGCCCTGTCTGACTTCCTGCCCTAATTCTTTGATGATGAACTGTGATATGAGAGTGTAAGCCAAATAAACCCTTCCCTCCCCTTTAGTCATGGTGTTTCACCGCAGCGATAGTAATCCTAAGACAGGCACCATCTTAGGGAATTGACAGAAATCAGGTGAGGCCCAGCACAAGAGCAGAGGCTATTCAGTTCAGCTCTCGTCACCAAACACTGCCGTGTGGACCCCGTCCCAGAGCAGCCAGGAGCGTAGGTAATGAAATGAAGGACGCATCACTCCTTCCTCCTTTCAGGTGTGCAGCTGCATCTGGCAGAGAGGGCTATGGAGAGAGTTCCACCCACTGCAGATTTAAAAGGGAGGGACTTCAGCCAGAACACTTCCTTCCATTCACAGCCTTCCTCAGATGCGAGGACTTCCCTGCCAGGTGCCCCCGGTACCCCGGCAGGCCGCTAGGACTGCAGAGCTGTCGGGAAATTAACTGTGACATCTCAGATGAAGTTTGCAGAGCATGTTTCTATATCCAGCACAACACGGGATTTGTTTTGACATTTCAACAACTTCCCGGTAATGCTCTTGTTAAGTAAAGTGAGACTGGTGTATTTTCTACTTCTGCCTGCTTCCCACTAGTTTTTGACACACACAGAAAGATACTCCCACACTTTCACTTGCCTCAGAGACTAAGACACCGTCGTACACAGATGCAGTCCAACTTGCCGCAGCCTCTTACATACAAGTCTTTCCTGGCATCTTCACCCCACTTTGTCTCTTATATTACAACTTGTGTTACTGAGATAAAACACCATGGCCAAGGCAATGTATAGAATGAAGGGCTTATTGGGTTTACAGTCCAGAAGAACAGAAGTCTGTCACCATGGCAGGTGTGGCAACTGGATCTGGAAGCTGAGGACTTACATCTTGAAACACAAGCAGGAAGCAAAGAGCAGACTGAAATGGTGCAGGGTTTTTAAAAGCTCAAAGCCCACCCCCCAGTGACACACCTCCTCCAGCAAGACCACACCTCCTAAACCTGCCTGAACAGTGCCACCAGCTGAGGACTAAGTATTCAAATACCTGTGACAATACGGGACTTCTCATCCAATCCACCACAAAATTCATTTTAAGCCGGGCGTGGTGGTGCACGCCTTTAACCCCAGCACTTGGGAGGCAGAGGCAGGTGGATTTCTAAGTTCGAGGCCAGCCTGGTGAGTTTCAGGACAGCCAGGGCTACACAGAGAAACCCTGACTTGAAAAAAAAATCAATGTAAAGCCATGCATTATAAAAGTCATGAAATAAATGATGACGGGGGTGTAGTGTGATAGACGATACTTCTCCATGTGTAAAGCAGGCCATTGTAACATGGGGAGGGGGGGGGGAGAGCATGTTGGGAAGGAAGTCAGGTCATCTTGTAACCAGTCCCTCTGGCTTGAGTGGATAGAATGTCATGCAAGACACTCATTCCCTGAGGGACAGTGGCTTATGTCTGTCCGGGGAGGGGAGCTCTTTAAGAACTATTTCAGAAGCCCACTTCTAAATCTGGAAGACAAATTAAAGGGAATCTTTCCATCTTTCTGCTTCCTCCTTTCACGAATCTTTCTAATCCAAAGTATGTGTCTAGAAGGAGCAGCAGAGGCAAGGGTCTGGGTGCATCTGACAAGGAAATAGGGAAGAGAAGCTAAGCAGATGTCAGGTGCACCCTGAAACACTGAACCACAGATTGGAAAGGTACCATCCTTGAAACCTATGCTTGTCTCCTCTCATCCTCTTTGTAGTTGTAACTCTTGGTTCAGGTGGAGTGTAGATGGGCCATGCATGTGAAGGAGATAGCTTATTAACGACAGGACTTGGGAAGGTTGACCCACTCCAGGCATTGGTCATAGGAGTCACCGAACACCCAGGGTGGGGCCTGGCCAGCAGAGTGGAGTCCAGCCCACCACAGTTGAAGGTCAGAACATCATGGCCCTGACCCCTCATGTGCCCCTCCCACATGGGAGCTGGGTCCTCTTCCATTAATCACTAAGAAAATGTCTGTTTACAGCCCCATCTTCTCAGACTATTTTCTCAATTCTCTTTTCAGATGACTCTAGCTGTGTCAAGTTGACCTAGGACTAGCCAGCCCAGCTTCCTTTAGGAATGATGAACTCACATGTGAACTCAGACTGTGGCAGCCTGCACAGGTATAAGCCAGATGGGGTCCCAGTGCTAAATGGGGGACCAAGGAACTATCTGCAACTGACGTTCACTTGCAAAGGAAAAAATTAATTTTCTCCAATAGAGTCTCACTGGGCATATTAATCGCACATTAGGGTAGGCTGCATGCCCAGCAGTAGATAGTCAACACAAAATGAACTCAATGTATTTTTGTAGACTTTTTCATCTTATGTTCTGTTTGTCTTATTAGTCTTTTGCTAATATAAAATGGTTTCTGATTGTGTGTGTGTGTGTGTGTGTGTGTGTGTGTGTGTGTGTGTGTGTGTGTGTGTGTAAGATAGACAGAGAGAGAAAGAGAATGAGGAGAAAAAGAAAGAGAGAAACTTCTTAAAGATTTGCTTGCTTTCTTGCTTGCTTGCTTGCTTGCTTGCTTGCTTGCTTGCTTGCTTGCTTGCTTGCTTGCTTGCTTGCTTGCTTGCTTGCTTTCTTGTTTTTAAAGAGAGAGAGAGACAGATAAGGTGGGCAGGGCCATCTAGGAGAAGTTGGAGGAGGAGAAATCATCAGAATACAGTGTATAAAACGAAAGTATGTTTGGCCTCCATCTCTCTGTCATCTACATGTTACTTTATTTCAACGCTGTGGCATCCCAAAAAACCAAGAGCTTGACTGTTATCTTCAGTGGAACAGTGTTTTCTCCACTCCATCCCTGGCTCCGCCCCTTTGAAGCAGCTGTCCATCACTCCACAGCCTTCCATCCCTGGTTCCGCCCCTTTGGAGCAGCTGTCCATCACTCCACAGCTTTCCATCCCAGGCTCCACTACTTTGGAGCAGCTGTCCATCACTCCAGTCTTCCATCCCTGGCTCCACTCCTTTGGAGCAGCTGTCCATCACTCCACAGCCTTCCTTGCCTTTGTTTCCTTTTGTTTTATTGCATTTATTTTCATCCACAAAATGTTTGTTGTGAAGGTACATCAAGTTTGTGCCCTTTCGGAGTTTCCTTTCAGCCTAACTTCACAGTGACATGACTCACTTGCCCATACTACTGCACTTGAAAAAGAAGAAAACAACAAAACTCACCATGACTTTGTGTTTCTTTTGGTTTGGGTTTCTTGCTTTTTATAGCACATCATTTTTTTCCTCATGAAATAAAGCCAGTTCACAAGTGATCTGTTTGTAATTCAACAGATGCAATGAGGGAAATAACCAGAACAGAGTTCACTCTCAATATGACACAGCAGGCACAGACTGTTAAGTTATATACAGTAATGGGTGCATTCTGTGGTGTGTGACTTCTATCTCAATAAAGCCATTTTTAAATGACAGGATGAGACTCGAGAGAAGAAACTTACAGTAGACAGGAGGAGCGGTCCTGCATATTGTATGGAATTAGAGGAGAATCTGACAGGTCAGTGAATAGCTAAAGTGTGTTTGATCTGTTGATATGCGTACGCTTCCAGCACCCTAGCAACTCGCACCAACAATGTAGTATATGCTCTGTTTGCATCTTCATTGTTAATGTTTCGTTTAAATGTTTTAAGTATTACCACACTAGAGGCTATGGAGACGGTTCAGTCAATACAGTATTCCAGGGCAATAAAGCCTTGCAGTTATGAGAGTGAGAGTTCAGACCCATAGCATACACATAAAGACTAGGCACAGCAGTGCACATCTATAACTCAAAGGCTATGGGGTTGAAGACAGGGCAATCCCCAGAGCCTATAAGCAGCCAGTCTACTGAAACTGGGTAAGCTCCTTGTTTCAAAACTAAAGAAATATGGGATCTGAGTCCTCTCTCTCTTTCTCTCTCTCTCTCTCTCTGGGTGTGTGTGTGGGGGGGTAAGGTGCTTGCTACATAAATATGAAGACCAAAGTATGAATCTGTGTCACACCGCCACACATCTGTAGTCCCAGCACAGTGGGTATATGGGTCTGATGGTCAGCTAGTCTGGCACAAGTGAAAAACTCCAGGTTCAATGAAAGACCCTCTCTCAAAAAGTAAGCCAGAAAGAAGCAGAGGAAGACACATATGTTGATATCTAGATACACACACACATGCACACACACACACACACACACACACACACACACACACACATGTGGAAAGTAACTGAGAAAGACACCCTACACCTATCTCTGGTCTCCACCTGCCCGTGTACCATGCACATGCACACAAAGACTGAAACACCCACACACAAACACATGGTGCAACACATAATACACAAAAGAGTTACCATATTAAAACTCCAGCACACTATCAATATTGCATAAATAAGTTATATGTGTAATCCCAGAACACAAAGGAAAAAACTTACCTGAATTTTTCTCCAGTTTTTGCTGGAAAGCATACACTAGATCAGTCTACAGAATTAGGCGAAGTCTAAGGAAATTCTATATCCTGTCCAATTAATTAAGGGGTTACAAGCAATGACAGTAAATTAATTTTTCTTGCTTCAACCAAACACAAGCATCTCAAAGGTCTTGGGTAAAGAGCTGACCAGTGACTCTGTGGACTGCTCTCATCATCATCTCCAGCAGTCTAAGCCCCAGGACAGGGAGACTTGGTCAAAGCAGACAATCCACAGCTGGGGTGTCAGTTCATTTTTGACTCACCATCTCTACACTACATGAAGTGGAGATCCTGAAAATGAACCAGCTCATTAGATAACTTGATTGCTATCTGAATTTCGGCCAATGTACACAGCCTGCAGGTGGAAGAAAGAAATATAATATCCGATTTCGTAAGCAACATTCAACTGCAGGTGCAGAGTGCAGCCTTCTCACTAGGAAGGAAACTGCACTGAAAGCATCCCTGGTTTAAGACAGTCCTGGAGGCTCTGCCTCTTTTCCTGTCCCTTGGTTCTGCTTTCACTGTGCTGACTCCAACACTTAGACTCTCTCTCACCCAAGAATGAAGCTGGCCACTGGAAACTTTACAATCACACTGTCTTTATAGCAAAGGAACCCAGCAGAAAGATCAAGCCTTATCCCAAACAGTTCCAGCCCAGGGCAGGCTTGGACAAACTGTCTGAGTCACATGTCCTCTCCCCAAGTGTCACTACAGTCAGGCACATGGGGCTCCTTGATGGTCCAGGCTTGGGCCACATGCAGCCTTGACTCTAGAATGCTGCAGTCAGCCCCATGAAAGACTGGGGAGGCGTGGCATCCACAGAGATAGCAGGCAGGCAAAAGCTTGCACCCCACACACACAGTAACTACCTTTCATGGCATAGTAATTTGGCACTGATGGCTGTAGCCTTGGGCTTTGGAAATTTACCAAAGTTCTGTCTCCAGTACATGGATAATGCTGCTAACCTGGGATGGGAATAAGTAATTCCAAATCAGAGACAGAAGAGGCATTCAGGGAAAGTCTGCCTGCCTGCAGATCACCTTCACTCTGAACTTGGGGGAGGCATGTCTAAGATGCATCTGACACTGACATCTTGACTCTTGGGTTAGCTTGTGTGTCAGCCTATGTGTGTGCTGGCATTTTTTATGAACGTATAAGTACCATTCCACAGCAGCCCCTGATGGGGTTCACAGGCTGTGAAATGTAACAAAGCAGATAAATATCTTGGAAATGCTCATAGTTTCTTTGATGGACATGTGAAAACATTAAATAGGAGCCTCCCAAATGTTTCCTTTCAGCCTCATATCATAGGAAGAACCAAGATTTCAGTAGGCTGCAAATGATGGAGCTGATTTTATACAGAGTGCTCCAGGTATCAAATTGTTTGATGCTGCTGTTGCTGGCTCTTCTTCTTCTTCCTCTTCCTCTTCCTCCCTCTTCTTCCTTCTCCTCCTCCTCCTCCTCTTCCTTCTCTTCCTTCACCTTTTCCTCCCTTTCTCTCCCTTTCCTCTCCTTCTCCCTTCTTTCCTCTTCTTCCACCCCATCCTTCCTCTCATCCTCCTACAATGTCCTCCTCCTCCTCTTCTTCCTCTTTCTCCTCTTCTAGATAAAGGGTCACTATATTTCCAAGGCTTGCCTTAAACCCCTGGGCTCAAGTCATCTTTCTGTTTCACCCTCTCAAGCTTCCCTGGGAATACTGATTCACACCACTTCCCTGGGATTCACTGATTCACACCACTTCCCTGGGAATACTGATTCACACCACTTCCCTGGGATTCACTGATTCACACCACTGCACTTGGAATTATTTTTTATGCTACATAATATCATATGCCCTTGTAGTAGTTTGAATATGTATGGCTCCCATAGGCTCATAGGGAGTATAGCCTTGTTGAGTAGATATGGCCTTGTTAGAGAAAGTAAAAATGTGTCATGCGGGGAGTGGGAGCTTTAAGATCTCCTATACTCAAGCTATGCCCAGTGTCACTCATAGTCTTTCCTTCTGCTGCCTGTTGATCAGGATGTAGAACTCTCAGCTCCTTCTCCATCAACATATCTGCCTGGATGTTGCCATTCTTCCTGCCATGATGATAATGAACTAGACCTCTGAAACTGTAAGGCATCCCCAATTAAATGTTTTCCTTAGTAAGAATTGCCTTGGTCACAGTGCATCCTAATAACAATAAAACCCTAACACTCCTCAAAGAAAAACAGTATGTCTCTTCAAAAATGTAATTCAGAAGTTGCCTGCAATATGTACCTTGGTTTATGATGCCTTACCATAGCACTTTTGAGAATAGAGTATGTTTTCAAAGTCTGATAGCTCCTAGTTTCATTCTGTTGCTGTGGTAAAACACTGGCCAGAAACAATTTGGGGAAGGAAGGGTTTATTTGGCTTACACTTCCAGGTTGCAGTCGATCACTGAGTTAAGTCAGGGCAGGAATTCAGGAAGGAATCATGAAGGAGAGCTGCTTGCTGGCTCAGTCACAAGCTTCTACTTCCCTAATTTCCTTATACAGCCCAAGACCTAGTGCCCAGGAATGATATCTCCTATGGTAGCAAGAGAACACACAGTCTTTCCTTTGTGCTCAGAATTATGATTTTAATGATCACGCAGGGAAAGTGTACTTGCGTTAAGACACCACCAGCCACACCCACCTCCTCTACGAAGTTGTAAAGTTCTGACAAGAGTGATGAATTCCAGTTTGAGCCCACCAGCAGGAGACAGATACCTTACCAACTATCTGAAGAAAGATCATTAAGGCACAAGACTGAGCTTATGAAAGTAGGGTAAAGGGGCACCTCACAGGCATCAAGGAGAAAGGTCTTTACTGAGCAAATGAAGACTCAGAGAGTCTTTTAAAGGCTGAAGTTCAGACTGCTAAAGAAATAACATTCATAATTGATCCTGGTATCTCCCAGCTTGAAGGAAGGGCTCCCTGCGCTGAAAGCCTTGCAGAGTGGGGTATCTCTGTAACGATGTGGAGACAGACCCTACAAGTGCTGCAAAACCACAGTCTGGATTCAGTTGGGGCAGCAGTCCAGGGACTGCTTCCCACACAATAAAGAAAGCTACTGGGCTAATGCCCACAGGGGTAGGAAACAGTTTTCCAGAGTCCTTCCAGAGGCCCCTACAGACAGAGCTCGACATAGACACTGCAGACAAAGCAGCAACACAGTATTTAGGGGGCCAATCCCAGCATCCAAAACAGGAAATGAACCACTGAAAATCGGTCTTCTTTGTTATTGCAGCAAAGCCTTGCCTAATCTCAAAACCAACAGGTGATCATAGACGTCAGGAGATGGTCACTTCTTAGTCCTTGGACTGCCTGGGGACTGGTGCTGATCCATGACCCAGGTGTTAGTTTAAGGGAACAGAGGTTTGTCTTTTGTACACCACTACTTCCTGATTCTCTCTGAACGTCCTAGTTCTGATTTTGCAGTCTAAAAGAGACAAACTCTGCCTCACTCCAGCACAGAGTTTCATCACTTGTTAAAAACTCCTTAACTTAAAAAGCTACGCTCACATCTCAAGTAGAGCTTTGAATTAGAAAAGGAAGTTGTAGGGGGAAAAAAGAAACATATAAATGTGTGTGATATATATAAAATATCATTATGTAAACTTATATAACACCAGATATAAATATATAAACATTTCTTTTCTCCACTTCCTACACCAGAAAATATGTGGTATATCTGTGTACAGATGTGTGTGTTGTACAACTGTATGCCTTACATGTCAACCGTTCCAGAGACTGTCACCACAGAAAATCTTTTCATTTTCCCCTCAAACAGCTAAGGCAGCACACTGCATCAGAAGGTCATGGTACAAAGAGAAGAGAGAGGAAGTATGTAGAAGTGAAGATGAACTGCCATCCCTAGGGTAGCCACTGGGCTCCATGTAGCTGGTGTTGATGGGTGTGTAGGCTTAAGGGTTGGTAGAATTAATGGGGCCTCTTAGAGGGTCTAGCTTGGATCCCAGTTATGGGTTGACTGTGGCGTCTGAAGACGGCACCTCTGCTAATGGGAATGTTTCAGGAGCTGGTCCATCCCTGTGTCTGAGAAGCGACATTTGCATTGGGCTACCCAAACACACAGAAGTGAGGTGGGCACAGGGAGTTCCCTGCACACAGTCTCGGGGTGGGGGGCACCCAAAAACAGAGCCGTAGAGGGCTGGGAAGTGAGCTGCAGAGTTATTCTCATGGCACTAGAGTTCTGTGAAATTTGCCGTCAAGTTAGTTCTGGGCATGAAAGTAAATTCAGGCAATAGCACTCACAGCCTGTGGTAGGAAATACATACCTGCAGGATCAAAGCCTAAGGCAGTAGTTCTCAACCCAGGGGTCTAACAAGCCTTTCAAAAAGGCCCCATATCAGATATCCTACATATCATATGTTTACATTATGATTTATATAACAGTAGCAAAACCACAGTTATGAAATAGCAACATTAATAATTTTATGGTTGAAGGTCACCACAACTTGAGGAAGAGTATTAACCGTGCACAGCATTAGGAAGGCTGAGAACCACTGGGTGACCACAGCTGGACCTCTGTCCTCTGAAGGTCAGGCCAACACCCTTCTAGATACTTCTAGATGTTCCTGAGTATATTGAATTACACAGAAATTATAGTTTTAAAGAAATCAAACAATTTCTTATATTTAAAAAAGGCATTTTGCCATTCACAGAGGCTTGAGACATCCAGATGTCAAATTTTAGTACATATTACACTCTAAATCACTGGGAGAAAAATGTCTCGGAACAGCATCTTCAAATAAAAAGCCTTGGACCAATTACGGACTCATCTTTCGTGCCCTTTCATGCCAAAGCTAACATACTTTTAACGAGATATAGCAGAGCTCAACACCAAATATTAATTTCTCATTGACACAAAGTTTATATGCTCAGGAATTTATCATTAGGCACATCCAAGTGATCAAAAATAGACACTCACACATCTATGTACTGATTAAGCACATCTGCACATAGGAGGCGATCAGTGGAAACAGTAAAGAATATGCAATATGAATGATAACGTGAAATGAACATAAAAGCAAAGAGGAACTCCAAAGGGGAAATAAGAGTCAACAGATATCAGAGTTCAGAGTACAGTCTCCCACTGCTATTCCCGGGCATATAAGCTTTGTGTGAATGAGAAGTTAATATTTGGTGTTGAGCTCTACTATATACAGTTAAAATGTTAGCTTTGGCATAAAAGGGCACTGGGGATGAGGAAATAATTGGTTCAAGGCTTTCTGTGTGAAGAGGCATTTTCCTGCCAGTAAGTTATAATATAAATAAAATGTAAATAATAATATATAAATAATAAAGTACAAATATAAATACTAAAATGTATAGTGCTAAATGTTGAAATGTGGATGCCTCAAACCTATGTGAATGGCCAAAGGCTTTTGTTTTCCATGAGACTGTTCATTTTCTTTAAAAAATATAATTTCAATGTAATTCAATAAGGGATGATATTGCTTGAATTCAGGACATCTAGAACTAGCTAGACTAGCATTAGCCTGGCCTTTGGAGGACAGAGGTCCAGCTGTGGCCATCACATGTTAGGGTGGTGTGAGAAGCTGGTGAGGTGTGGGAGCAGCAGCTGCAACTGCATACCCCACCACATATATGTTATCCTCAAATTATTTTGAGTGCACAAATTGGAATTTATCTATGAGGATAGTGGTTTTAAGGGGATATAGGAGAGATCTGCCCTGGATGCTGACATTGACCATACCATGTGTTGTAAACGAGTGTTCTATTGCAAGAACTGAGGTGAGTGGGTGGGCTACTCATCTATGCTTGCTTTGAACTAACGTACATGCCAGTTCTTGGGGTGCTTTCTGATCATTAAACAGTTCTAAAGAACATTCTGAAGGGAAGCTTCACGCTATGCAGAGCCTCGGAGAGCAAGATTTTAGGTACCTGAGGGGCAGAGGCAATCTACAGAAACCATGAAAGACTCCGCAAAAGTTGTTGCCAATCCAGACAAGCATGCCTAAAGCCAATGAGCTCCCTAGGCTCCTCCCCATAGCGCCTTTCTATCCAAGGCTCCTCCCCCTCATGCGTTTCCATCCAAGGCTCCTCCCCTTCATGCCTTTCCATCCAAGGCTCCTCCCCCTCGTGTCTTTCCATCCACTGGGCTGAGAGACATCATGCCCTGGGAGGGACCACAAGGTTGGTGTTCCTTATAGAATAGCAGATACACTGAAAGAGGATGGCATTGAATCCCTAACAAAAGGGCTTGAGGAACATAATCCTCACATCAGTGGGGGAGCAGTCAAGCGTGGTGTGTGGTCTGTGCCATGTTTTCCTAATTTATCCACACTGTTCAGATGTAGCAGTAGAATTAACTCAATGTGTGTCCTGGAAACTCCAGTCCCCTTCTCCAACCTTCCCTTGTCAACACCTCAAACACTCACATTCTAATCAATGTCATATTCCAGAGTGGGGAGAAAATGGCAGAGAAAAAAGAAATAAGACAAACCTAGACTCAAAAACCTAACCACGGCTAAACTTCCAACTGGGGTTCTTGTAAAGTTACCACCGCCCTTTGAGCTGACCTCAGCCCAGCCAGGAACTTGGCTGGCGTGGCTGGAAGACCTTCTTCATGTTAGTGTCTCTTACCTCCCACTCATTCTTCAGTCCATTCCATTCTGACCTTGGTACTTCATCACCCTTGAGTCTCCTGGGGGTGGTGGGGAGGGGGGAAGAGGGGGCTAGCTTTTTGCGGAGGTCACAAAATGACCAATGACCAATGGCTTCTGAGAAAACCATGAAGCCAATTCAAAGGGCAAAGGCAGGACTGGTTGCCAACCCATGACCACATATTCACAGTTTTGTCTTATTGCTGTGGCAAAAATCACTGACAACAGGGATTTAAGGAGGGAGTGTCTTATTTGGGTGCATGATTTAAGAATATGGTCCACCATAGCAAAGAAGGCATGTGAATAAGTAATGCTCTGTTGCTGTGATAAAACACAATGACCAAGGAAACTTATAGAAGGAAGAGATTCTTTGGGCTTACGGTTCCAGAGGGATGAGTCATTGTGGTGGAAACGCACGGCAGCAGGTAGTAGGCTTGGCAGCAGGAGCAGGAAGCAGAGAGCTCACATCTTCAAATGTAAGCACCAAGCCAAAAAAGCAAACTGGGAGCACAGACCACCCCAGTGGCGTACTCCCTGCACCAAGGCTGTACCTCTTAACCCTCTCTAAGCAGCACCACCAGCTGGGGACTATGAGTTCAAACACCTGAGTCTGTGGGGGACATTCTCATTGAGGCCACTACAGTGTGATGAGCCACTGCAACGGTAACCTTGGTGTGCTGGGTTTTTCAGCTGCCCTGGACACTATTGGCCACTGTCTCTTTGACCTCCTCTCCATCAACAACCTCAGTCACATCACTCCCTTAGCTTCCCCTCCACAGAGCCTTTGTCTCCCCCCTCTACTAATACCTTTTCCCTCTTAGCCTGGCCACCAAATGCTTCCGCACAGATCACATTTCAGCTCACTGAATCTTCCTTCAGGTGGCCCTCTTCTCTCTGTCCATGGCCGTGCCTCTGCCTAGGTCTAGGAAACACAATTCATGACACGACCTATGTAAATGGCTCCCCTTCAGGTTGTGTTGAGCATTGCTCATGGAGTCATGGGGCACTGCACCCACTCCTGTTCACAGTAATTATCATGTATATAATATCTGCTCCCAAGCGTAGGTGTCAGCCTCAGACAACTCTGAAATGCAAGCTCTCATACAGCACTGACTCCTTAGGAGTTATATAGTGGGACTTCCGAACCCGTCAGCGATATACATGATGACACAATGGCTTTTTAATATTTTAAAGCCTAGACCTTTTAACTCCCAGCCAGTTATCTAGCTTAACCTGAATAATCCTGACACTATGTCCCATCACATCACTAGCTCACGTCTCTGCTCCATTCTGCTCCATCGTTTACCTCTGTGTCTGCTGGCACATTTCCCTTGCCTCATTTCTTCTCCCAGAGCCTGCCTCCCCACCCCACCCCACCTCCCCTCTCTCTCTCTGGCACATCCCTAGTCTCATTTCTTCTTCCAGTACTTGCCTCCTCCCCACCCCCCACCCTCACACCACCCAGACTTAAGTTCTGCCCTCTACTTCCCACCCAGTTACTGGCTGTCAGCTTTTAATTATACCCAATAATATACAATTCTAGATAGCCTCTAGAATAGTACAGAAGGACAAATATTTACAAAATATGAGACCAATGATGGGTCATAGAAATAACAATACCAACATCCTGCCAGCATTTGCAGAATTAACAATTGAATAGACAGAGGCACGCCTTCCCACAATGCTTCCCAACAGATTCACTTCAAATTGTTCATCTGAGATGCACTTGCAATAGCCTGCCTTACCTGCACAAATCCAGCCCTTGCTGGGCACCTCCCATCTCCAAAACACAATGCCAGAAACTCCATCCATCTCAAAACAAAGAACGCATCCTTATCACGTCTCCCTGGTGCAAAGCGCATTGAATGTTGGCCTCTCGTTCATAACTGTGCCTCCAGAGCCAGAACACCATGTGAAATATTGACTTGTTGAATGAAATAATAAAGTCCTACTAGTTTTACAGTCTGTCTATCTGGAAAATCACTTCCATCATCACCCAGCTCCCTTGCCTGGATTGCTTCCTGCAGTTTCCCCTCTGAATCTGGTTAATACCAGATCATCTTTCAGATCTCACCTCAGTACTACTCCCTCAGGGAACCTCCACTATGATCCAAACTGAGCCAGGTCCCCTCTTGATGCTATCAGAGTGCTTCTCATTTAACACATCTTGCCTCACAGGCTCACTGCACACTTACCTTTGAGCTGACCTCTATTTGAATTGCTCTCTTCTCTCCCAGTCCATCAGAATTCACCCAGAAAAGTAACACATCCAGGTTTAGTGTGCTTAGTGCTAAGAATCTCAGAGAATAAATCTCAAATAACTCTAAAGTAGGAGCCAAGGACACACCAACACCACACCTCAAGACATCTGCAGAAGCATAACCACACAGAAGTGAGAACGCTGGACTATGCCCTATGCCTGGCTTCTCAATGCAGGGCATGTCTAACCTACACCCACATGCCACATGTGTCCCAGGATGAATGCCTCCAAACACACTTGTAGATGCCAATACTATGTTGCCATGTCAGAAGGCTAGACATCCTTGAAGGGCCATCCCTACATTCTCAAAACTCATGAAAAGCATTTACACATTCAATATTTTCCTCTTGCTTGGCCTTCCAAGCCAGCCCTATGTAGTTCTAGTCTGGAAGACTTCACCAATATCCTCTAAGGCCCCTTCTCTTTGAGTAGATGTTTGTTATCTACAAGGGTTTCTCCATCCTGTGATTTCTGTCCACTCTTCCCTACCCCAAGAAAGGCTTTCTCATCGTTTCCTTTTCTTTCTTTCTGTTGATGGGTTAGTTGTTCTTGAATTTCACTAAGATCTTTGAGAAAGAAATTGCTACCCTAAGACATTAGTCTCTGTATAAAAAAAACAAAAAACAAAAAAACAAAAACCAAAACACTTTCCCTAAAGCCTTTCACTCTACAACAGACAAGACTCTCTTTCCTGCACCCCAATCAGGCCAGTGGTAAAAATAGGACTTGAGAGAGCTAGCTGTGTATAGTCCCTGGGATGTCTTTCTCCAGAGAGGTATACACTACTTCAAAGCACCTTGAAGTTATTCCCACATATAGCATTTGCAAAAGCACATTGACACTAAGAAAACACTGGTGACAACTGATGACACTGGCCCACTGTTGAATCCACAGCTGACATTTGCCTGGGAAACTCTTCACTGTCCTCTTGACCAGCTTCTAGACTGTATTCAGCTTTGGCTCGAACATCAAAAACTTCTTCTTGGAAGGCTTTCTCTTCTTGTAGCTCCCACTCCCATAGCAGCCTGAGGTTAACACTCACACTCCTGTAGCTAGTTGTTTAAGGTCTGTCTCCCAAGAGACTCGTCTGTCTTCTCAGCAGCATCCTAGGACCTTCACATGGTACCCAGAACCCAGAAGCCTCAAAGCCAATGGCTTTCCAGTTGATGTACATTCATTGTACACAGTACTGGGTTGCATGCAGGTGTTTCCATGCAAGCATACTGTGTCTTAATAAGCATATTCCCCTTTTATACCCATCTTTTCCTTCTCACCATTCCCTGTCCTGTTAGATCCCTTTGTTCTTCTACTTCTGCTCTTAGTTCACGAACACATGTATTCTGTGGGATTACATGTAATCTAGGATCAGCAAGTAAGAGAAAATGGGAGACATTTGTCTGAGGCTGACTTGATTCACTACAGTTGTAACCATTTTCCTGCAAATAGTATAAGTTTGTTCTTCTTTATGAATGAAATTCCATATGTGCACACACTATACTTTTTTCTCCGTCTCTCTGTTGTTGGATACCTGCGTTCACTAAGCTATTGTAGACATGGCTGCAATAAACACTGGTCTGCAAGTATCTCTATCACATGTTGACTTTGATGCCCTGGGGAACTATCCAGGAGTGGTATGGTTGGGTCACATGGCAAATCTATAATTAGCTTTTCTCAGAACACTCCACATTGCTCCAATGTCAAAGTCAGTATTTCCTAATGAAATTGCTTTATCTGTGCCCTCCATGTAATCCCATGGCTTCAACTAGCCTGTTCCTAGAGCTGGTATGTTCCCACGTTTATCTTCTCCCCTTGACAGTAAGTCCCTATGAGGAATCTTTAATTTCTAAATTCTACAATCTAGCTTTTTGCCTTATAAAATGGAAAGAAAGGAAGGAGACGAGAGAGCTCATTATTTGGCGTTTCTACAATTCTAATAAGATCGTAATAACCATAAGCCCTTGTATGTCTGTAGGGAAATACTGTAAATACAGTAAGGGCAGAGAACTAAGTGCTCAGTGATAAAGGATCTGTTTCAGAATCCAGATGGCCCAGCCTCCCCAGGGCTTCCTTAGTCAGCATGTTTCTAAGTTCATACAGTGCTCTGACTGCCCCTCTTGGGGAAGTAGACTGGGGTCTGAGCATCTATTGGGCATCAGGTGCTCTGCACACACAGTTCAGTAGCAAACTCTGTAGATACTGAGCTGGTGTCCCCTGCACATGGCCTCAGAGCTTTTGAACTCACAGCACTAGACACAGCATTTCCATTGCTTCGGACCAGCGTGGGAGTCCGGAGTGCTGTCTCTATTTGTCAGCCTAGGAGTCTCAAAGGCCACTTTGTAACTGGCTGTACACTTCAGCTTACCTAATGTGGTGCTTGTGGCTAGCAAACTCCTCATTAAGACTGTTAGCATTTAAATGTTCTCAGGTCAGTTTTTATTCAGACTGAATTGGCTCTAAATTGAGCTTATACTTTTTTAGCTTTACAGTTTCCAGACTATCTCTAGAACCTGTCAAAAATTTCAAATTTAGGTCCTGGGTAGATAGCTTTAGTGTAGAACAGTTGTTTTACAAGTGTGAGGACCTGGGTTTGATCCCCAGAACCCAAGACTGGGTCCTAGGGAGGTGCCAAACATGGTGACACAGGCTTGTAAAGTCAGGGCTGAGAAAAAAGACAGAGAGATGTGTAGGGCTCATTGGTCAACCAGCCTTGCCAAAACTGCTAGTTCGGTTCAGTGAGAGACTTTGTCTCAAAAACAAAATAAAAGTCAATGAAATGTCTCTGGGCATAAAAGCATTTGCTGTGCTAGCCTAGAGATCCTATTTTTAATTTCTGGAAAAATACAGAAGACTGTATATGCCGAATCCCATTGATGCTCACGGGAGGCTGACTGAGCTAGACCAACAGTCATCCTTCACTTGCTTAGAGCACTACAGGTCCTGAAGAGTGTGGGAGAGAGCACTCTGCCACCTGTCACCCTAAGCACAACCCTAAGTCCCTGAAGAGCTCTGGTTAAGACCCCGTCCTTTGAACAGAGAGTGGAGAACGGCCATGCTCTGAGTGACTGACATCGATCTCTTCTGTTGCTTTTTCTCCGTTTTGTTCCCATTGATCTCAAAATCCTGAACTACAGTCGACTGTTTCTAGGCAACAGGGTAATGCCTCTTCCACATTGTGCTGGTGACAATGAAGGCAACAGCCCTTCCCTCGTGTGACTCTTGTAACTAGGTAATAAATTAGATAATAATTCAGTGAAATGCATGGACAGACTAAATGGACTGAAGTTTAGTAAGCTTAAACAAATCAAGGGACCCAGTGTATCAGAGTTGAGTAAGCAAAGAGACATAAAGATGAGGCCACAGAGGAACCAGGTGCCTGCCTCAGAGGTGCATAGGCCAGGCTAAGGATGCTGGGTATCTTTGTGAACTCTATTTATTGTACGACAGAACAGGAGTGGCTTAGCAACCTAAGTCTACACTCCTAACACTACATAATCTAGCCAACACTGAGTCCTAAAGTGTGCTCTCAACACTTGTAAACGGAACAGATATCTCATTGAAGAAAGAAAAGAGGATTGAGAAGTGAAGGGGAGTGGGCAGCGGGGAAGAGAGGAGAAGCTCATGTCAGGATTAATTTGCAGGAAATGACTTATATTCATCTTTTTTTTCTTACAGCACAATATAATATTATAGCTATGGAGAATCAACTGAATTTGTTTACTTTTAGGATTTCCCAATTTTATCTGGCCTCAAGATGTTTTATTGTAGTGGTTTGAATAAGAATGGTCCCCATTGACCCATATATTTGAATGCTTAGTCATCAAGGAGTGGCACTACTTGAGAAGGATTAGGAGGTGTGGCCTTGTTGGAGGAAGTCTGTCACTGGGGGCAGATATTGAGGTTTCAAAAGCCCAAGCCTATCCCAGTATTTTTCTCTTGCTGCTGCCTACAAAACTGAATGTAGAACTCTCTGCTCCTTCTCCAGCACCACAGATGCCCACGTGGACTTGATGAGTAGCAGAGAATGACTTTAACGTCCAGCCCTCCTTCCTCTACTTCCCTAGGGCTGTGAATCCAGGAGTGTGCCCCTACACCCAGTTTAAGTGACACTGGGGGGGCAGCCAGGGCTTTGTGGATGCTAGGAAAGCTCTACCCACTGAGCTACACCATCACCCCAGCCACTACACACCCACACCACCCCAGCCACTACCCACCCACACCACCCCAGCCACACACACCCACACCACCCCAGCCAATATACACCCACATCACCCTAGCCAATACACACCCATACCACACCAGCCACTATACACCCATTTTAAATCATTATATGTAACAAACCTGTAAGAAAACAGAAACCAGTATCACAGCTATCAGTGTATGCAAATATGTATACATGTGATGTAATACAGAAAAGAAAAACTCTGTTGCTTGGAACAAATTTGTCAATGACTTCATGTCTTTACTAAATTTATTTGGTTCTCACATTAAAACATTTTAACTAAGATTATAATTAGTCAGGGGTCATGAAACCCACATTATCTAAACTAGCCTTCAGATTTTGTCAACTTTACCCACCCATGAACCACAAAGTTTACTTCACAGTGAATCCCGCTGCCATTATGACTTGGAAGAAGCAAGGGATCACTTCATTCCAGTTACCTGCCTGGTGGGTGGTCTAATTAACATCTCTTAATTGGATAAGGAAGTATAAGCTAAAACAAACTTGATTCCTACAATCCTCAGCTGTAGATATCTGCCACCCAAACCCTCTGAATGGACCTTGACCCCACTGCTACCCAGAAGGCCATTTCAAAGAGAACTCCTCACATACCCATCAGACTTTTTCAGAAGCTAGAGTGTAACTGGAAATTAAATCACTGTATTTTTTTTCACTCATCTGTTCAATAAACTCTTACCAAGATTTCTAGGCTTTGCCTATGAATATAGAAATTAGAAAGACAAACTCCTTATCCACCATGAATTCTCCACTACTGCTACAGATATGAAAAAGAGAAGCAGTGGCCTGAGCAGCACGGTCTCATTTGCTACAGCAGGACAGCATGCGGACAGAGAGGAGAGGCTGGAGTGCCCAGCACTGGGAGGATGGATGGTCAGACGCTACCGGAAAGGATTCGAAGTCTGAGCTACAGCTTACGAGATAAGCAAGTGCTTGCCAAGCAAACAGGTCAGAACCAGCAGCATTCTAGAGAAAGAAAGAGCATGCATATAAAGGTGAGGCTGGCAAGTGCCAGGAGGGACGCTCTAAACGCATAGAGACATCCACCATGGGTACAACAGACAGGATGGAGGTTAACAAGTCGCCACGGGTTCAGATTTTCAATGGCAATATCTTAAAAGAAAGTTCAGGTTCAGAGAATGAAGGAGGAATTGTAGGCAGCAGAGAAGCAAGGGGAGTGGGGGGTCTGAAGAAAGCGCGTTCAGGAAACCCATCATTTGTGGGACTCTGACATTTTAGCTAAACCTTCGCAATGCACGAACTAGCCAGTTGCTTACAATGGAATTCTTTAGTGCACATAATAATGAAAACAAATGGTTGGTAATTCAGGATCAGTGTGTGGACAATTCTTAGCAGTTTCAAAGGGGTCTTCCTAGTACTCTTTAAAATAATAGTGCCTAGTGAGAGACTATAAATAAATCTTGATCTCAGTTGAAAATAGTGTAGAAAAATGAAAGTAATGAGTAACTACACTTTGTGCCCAAAGAATCGTAAAGTGCCACAGCCAAGGAGCGTGGGTTCCAGAGTTTTTGGCAAAGTGAAGGCAGAGTAGTGCCAGCCCCTGGTTGTATCTACATTCCTCTAAGGGCTTCAGGGCGCTTTGTAATTCACTTGTACTGTCCTATGCGAAAAGCGGTCAGTTAAGTGAGTTGCCCACAGCTCACACCAAGTCAGTTCAGAAACCAGCAGTGCAGCCCGTCATCCAAACCACGGGTCCCAGCATCCAAGAGTCTATTGTGTTTTTACCACATCTTCTGACATGCTCCACAGGCCAAAGCTGAGTCAGAAACAGAAGTAAGAAGTCAGTTAAAAGTTAACAGCATGGTAATCCCATTACCCCTGGGCCGGGAAGTGAGGGTAGAGTGTATAAGGAGTCGGGGAAAGGGAAGACACCGTGGACACCTGCCGCATGCCCATCACTTCGCTGGACACGTGCAGGTACTCACAGTAAATGATAGAAAGTTGTTCTCTTGGTATAAACAAATACCTCCTTCAGGGTTGTTCTCTGGCCAAGCATCCTGAGGACCCTGGAGATTCCCAAGAACAAGGCAGAGCCTCTTCCTTCACAGAACCACATTCTGATTGGTGAAGACACAATAAACAAGTCAGCTAATGAATACACAAGAGGGAAGTAAGCGCTAGGCAGACAAGTAAGATGCGATGATGTAACAGTCCGACAAGAGGGAAAGTGGGCTGGGCACAGTGCCATGGGGTGGGGAGGAGCGGTCTCCAAGAGGACGTGCCCTAGAGAACCAGGCATGCGCATTCACATGAGAAGATGTAAGGAGATGGTCCAGCCGTTGTTGTTCAAGCGCGTGTATGACAACATACAGACTGATGTCTGTATGTCCACATGACTCCAACAGCAGCAGGAGAGACCAGTCAGGGGCTGTTCTAAAGAACTGGCTTCTACTACGCTGAGCTGAGCTGCCTCCATATGATGATTTTTGCCCCGTGGCTTTGCTTCCTCAGAACTCTAACAATACGCAGTTGCTACCCTGCTCCTACCTCCTTTCCGTAAGATGAAACAAAAGTAATAACCGCTGAGACCCCTGGTAATCAAAGGTGCTTCCTGGACCATGGCAAATGGGAAAGGGCTGTGAGGGCACGGTAACGGCCATAAACAGGCGGAACCCAAAGTGACTGCATACATCATCAGAGACTCTTTGGGGAAAGCCAGTGGTGGGATATTGGGACTGATTTGAGGTCTCAAACACTGACAGAGTTGGAAGCAACACAAAACTCACAAAGTCATCCTGCTTTGGGGATGTTAAAAGGAAACACTTGTTTGGAAACAATTTTCAAGTGTGAAAAGAATAGGAATTTCCATGGAATCTGGGAGCAGCCCGACCACACAGCTGAAGTTGAAAGATGTGTCACTTGGGGGAACTGAGGTCTGGCTGCTAGCAGCACTCATGATGCTCGGGCACCCAACTGAGAAACCCTGACCTGTGATGCAGTAAGCCAATGACTCCACCCAGAGTAAAGCAGGCTCCTAAACACCTCCCAGTCTTGTTTCTCTTCTCTGCCTTGCCCCAGCATTCCATCTTCAAGAACCATACACCTTGAGTTTCTTTCCACATCACTTCTTCCTTCTCCACTGGTAAGTTCAAGTTCACAGAAAATGTGAAGTGGTTCCTGTGGTACCCTCTCTAACTGCTCCCCAGGTTAGGTTAGAATCAACAGACCAAAGGCTCCCGAAGCAGGTCTTACCCGCTATACATTTGAGAGTGTTGATGTGAATGAACACTTAGCTTTATTGGCCTCTTCTGGGTGGTTTAGTAAAATTAGGCTCCTTCGCGGGCAGTCATATACTGCTATAGCTTGTCTTCCAGGAAGCTCTTTCTACTGCTGCCTACAGCTCCAGAAGTAAACCCTTAAAAGGTGCCTTCTCAGGAAACGTGCAGTCACCCCCCACAGCCTACCATCCTGCTTGCACCTGAGGTGACAGTGACAAATGCACACTGTATAACACTGAGCTGTAAAAGGCAGACTCCCAAGACAGGAAGCAGAAATACACATGGGAACCCCCAGCTGCAGAGAATTGGGGTGCTTTCCTGTTCTCAAGCCTCCATCTCCCGCTTTTGTTTTCTTAGTCTGAAAGGACAAATTTCTCCTCTGCTCTCACTGGGACTCCTCATAATGGATTTAACAGGACCGCTGCCTACAGAAGGATTGTGGTTTTGCTCAAAGCTAAGGCCACTTTGTGTTCAGAGCATTTTATTTATTTTGGGGAGGGGGGCAATGTTCAAGACAGGGTTGTGCTATGTAACAGCCCTGGGTGTCCTGAAACTTATTTGTAGACCAGCCTGGCCTGGAACTCACAGAAATCCACCTGCCTCTGCCTCTGACTCTTGAGTTCTAGGACTAAAGGTGTGCATCACCACACCTGGCATGACTTTAGAGCATTTAGAATGATAAACTTAACTGTATCTTGAAAAGGAAGCGGACATGAACTTGAAAATTGTTCTTATGATAATAACAATGGGTATTTTTAGGCAATTTACTAAGGTTAATAATAATAAACAACAATACTGTCATAAAATTATTTTAAGTCAGGCTTACAGTGTTTAACTCTTGATGTACTCTTAGTTAGATATAAATATGATATTTCAGATAACCATCAAAAATTCAACTTTTCTACTGCAGTAGAATAATATATGCTCATTCATATGATATGATACATGCAAAAGATTGATGTGTAAATAGATACACCATAGAAAGGTTTAAAGCTTAAGACATGCGTTTTCACCTAAACTTCTCATCTTCTTCTCAGCATCACTGAGGGTCCTGTCATGTGCAGAAGACGCTGCTCTGCTCTAGTCTCCCAACCCCTGGCTCTTACGACTTCCCACTTCCTCTTCTGTGATGCTCCCTGAGTCTTGGAGACAGGGTACAGTGTAGATGTCCCATTTGTGACTGAGCACCTCACTGATACTCTCTGTACCTGGACCAGTAGTGACTCTCTGCATTAACCATGCCCACTGTGCAAAGCAACTTCTCTAATGAGGTCTCCACTAATATACAGATGTAGACATATAAATATAGAGAATAGCTCCATACTGTCCATTTAGCAGATCAATAGTAAACAGATTCACCTCCTGAAGCCTGTGACTCACTCACCCAACCATTGGTTCCTTTACAGAACCAGGCAAGTGTTTTGCCCTTTGGAACAGGCCTTAAGTCCAACCACGAAGCAGTTGGTTACTCCTGTGACCTGCCTGCCTCTACCGCACCCATAGGTATGTCTTGCCCCCCTGGTCATTATTGCTGTCCACAGGGTTTACAGCACAGTAACACTATTGATGAACCTTCCAGTGCTGGGAAGGCCAGCCAGCAGAGAGAAAGCTTACTGGTCGGTACTAACTTTGTTTCTCCGCACCCTGTGACCAAGGTAAGTGGTGGTTTCTGCTTCACTCACATCAGAACCCACCTCTGTGTCAGAGTCTCCACATTCACAATCCAGAACCACCTTTATACTTCAGCACAAATAGTTTATGTGTAACATATAATGATGCTTTTCAAAACCAAGTCTTTCAGTTTTGTTTCATCCCAGTCTATATTTCAGATTTCATGAAAAAATCTGTTAGCTTCTCCCCAAAGCCTTGGGATGGTTCACATTTCTGATTAGTCATCTCCTGCCATCTGTGGCTTACTGCTCTAGTAAACTGACAACATGTGAGGGTTTCAATGACAGTGCCATGCTCTCCTGATAACAATATTTGAAAAGACAGGAAAAATACCCTAAACTAAACCCAAGTGGAAATAGCAAACTTAGGAAAACAGATGATAATGTAGACCCCATTTCAATTAGTAAATTGCCAAATACCTACCAAGCCTGGTGGTACACACCTGTAATCCTAGCAGTTAAATGGAGCAGGAGGGGCAGGAATTCAAGGCCATCCTCAGCTATGTGATGTGTTCGAAGCCAGCCTGTGCTACAAGACCCTGCCTCAAAAAAAAAAAAAAATCAAAGCCATTAAAATTAATGATCAAGTGTTGATGGGTAGAGAATGTGACACAGGGAACTCATTTGCTGCCTCTGATGCCATTAGTTAATTTAATTTAATAAATTCTATTTAAATAAATAGAATTTTCTCTTTTTAAAGAAATTCTGCCTTGAATTTAGTTGGAAAAGTAACACAGATCACCAACCATCTTCAAATAGTGTGGTGGGTGAAGAGGGTCATATCAGTCCAACTGTCTTTGTGCTGGCAGATAGAGGCCTTTCCCTGGGCTGCCAAGGGGGTCTGGGCACCTGGGGTCTGAGATCCTGAACTGAAGCTGCAGCCTTGACAGTGGTTGGCTGACAGAGCCTGCAACTCTTAGCCAGGTAGTCACATATTCACTTCCCAGGTTTTGGGGTGGAGAATGAAAGCAAGTCCACAGAGCTTGTCGTTGGCACCCTTTAGCATTTTGGGCTTCATGGGAGCCTTGTTTGATAGCCTGGGCACATTCACTCATTGCCTTGTGCATGGTCTTAGCGGCTTGAGGTTGATGCCACTGAGAGATACCTAGACTTGTGACCAAGGTTTCTTGATGCCATTTCTGTCCCAAAAATTTTTGGGACTACTTGTGTGGGGTCTGGCTCTTCAACTGGGCACACCCACAGCTCCCAAAACATCTGAGACCAGAAAAGAAACAGAAATCTTATCTCTCTTTGACAAGTAATGCTGAAGTCCCACGATGTTATTTGAAAGGTGTAGCCATTTGAGATGTTTCTGTGTACAGCAAAATCTCCCTTAGCATTCTGTCAGTCAAGTGCATTTGTGAAAGGAGCCCGGTGCCTCTCTGCACACACAGCCAGTAGTCGTTACTGTGTTATAAACATTTGTCCACCTGCCTTTCCACTACCCACTCTGTGAAGGGCAGAACTTCTGGACTGTTAGTCACCACTGTATCTTCAGTGCTCAGCACAGTGTCCAAGAGTATTATAACAAAGTTTCACCAGAATAAGTGAACTGCTGGAGTGGACATTCTGCCATAAGACAGAACAGAGAGAATGATGCCTAGCTCTCTCTATACTACCTCACTCTGGCCAGGAGGAGGCTCAGTGCTTACATTCAAGGCTCAGTGTATCCCAGCCAGCAGTTTTCGTCACATGCTCCTTTTTCATCTTTTCTTCTTTGTAGTCTTTGTCTTGAGATCATGTATTTTGGCCTTAGTGCATCTGTGTAAGCCATCTCAAATCCGCTCTAAATAAAACCAAAGAGCTAGCCAAGGACGGTGTTGTGTACGTAGAATCTGAGGTTTTGAGAGTCAGGAGGATCATGATTTTAGACCAGCCTCAGGTACACAGGGAGACCATTTCGGAAATTATTAATTAATTAATTAATTACATATAATAATTATATAACATAATATAATGTTATATTATATTATTATTAATTATGCTGTTCTAGTCAGTTTTATCATTTCAATTTATAGGCTGCAATTCAGCACCAAGAGAATCCAAAACACTCAAAGCAGGAACCTTAAGCAGGAACTATAGAAGAAGGGTGCTTGATCTCAGGGTCCTGTCCAGCTAACTTCCTTATACAGCCCAGAACCACCTGCCCAGGGATGCTGCTGCCCTCTCATATCCATTAGCAGTCAAGACTATACCCCCACAGACGTGCCATGGGCCAGTCAGATGGAGAGAATTCTTTTTCTTCTTTTTCTTCTTTTTTTTCTTCTCTCCTTTCTTCAAATTTTTATTTTATTTTTAATTGAAAATAAAATTATTTTCACACAATATATCTTAATCACAGCTTCTCCCCCCCCCCTGTCTTATCCCAGACCTTCCCCTCCTCCCCACCCACTCTTCCAAATCTATGACTTCTTTCTCTCTCTTCTGAAAACAGTCAAATAAAAAGGATGAGCAAACAAGGATAAGACAAAATGAGCGAAATAACAAACAAAAAGAAAGAGAGAGAAATAACATGAAAAGTACACAACATGCACACATACACACACACACACACACACACACACACACATACACACTTGCAATAAAACTTCAAAATCAGAAACCATAACATATACAAGCAAAACAAAACAGTGAGAGAGCCAGGCACAGTATCACACACCTTTAATCCCAGCACATGGAAGGCAGAGGCAAGCAGATCTCTGAGTTCAAGGCCAGCCTGGTCTACAAAGTGAGTTCCAGGCCAGTCAGGACTAACAGAAAAACCCTGTCTCTGCCCCTCACCCACTAAAAAAACAAACAAAACAGTAGAGACAAAAAAAAAAGAAAAAAACTTCAAAAATACTTTCAAGTTCATTTTGTGTTAGCTATCTATTGCACAAATGGGGCCTACCATGAACTGTAGTGAATAGACTCAGCGAAACTCCATTGGAGAAAACTACTTTTTCCATTGCAAGTGGGTTTCAATTGCAGATTTCTCATTAAGAGCATCCCCATCTCAACACTGAATCCTGCCTGGCTTTGACCTATGCACATGCTGCCACAGTCTCTGTGATCTCAGATGTGAGTCAGCCCTGCTGCGGCTGGAAGACTCTGTTCCCTTGGTGTCCTCCATCCCCTCTGGCTCTTGCAATCCTCCTGCCTCCTCTTCTGCAGGCAGAAGCTCCTGAGCCCAGGGGAGGAGTTCATGAAGACGTCCTATTTAGGACTGGGATTCCAAGGCCTCCCACTCTCTGCACATTGTTCAGTTGTGGGTCTTCCTGCAGGAGGACACTTCTCTGATGATGTCTGAGTGAGACACAGATCTACGAGTAAAGCAGAAGGTTGCTAAGAGTCGGTTGGGTTTATTTTGGATTTGGGGGGGAAGGGGGGGTTTGAGACAGGGTTTCTCTGTGTAGCCCTGGCTGTCCTGGAACTCACTCTGTAGTCCAAGCTGGCCTTGAACTCAGAAATCCACCTGCCCCTGCCTCCCAAGTGCTGGGATTAAAGGCGTGCGCTGCCACGCCCAGCAGGAATCGTTTTTTTTTTTAGCTTAGCCATAGTATTTGGTTTTTCTTTTCTTTTTTTTTGTTTTTTTTTTGTTTTTTTTTTAATTAGGTATTTTCCTCATTTACATTTTCAATGCTATCCCAAAGGTCCCCCATACCCACCCCCCCAATCCCCTACCCACCCACTCCCCCTTTTTGGCCCTGGCATTCCCCTGTACTGGGGCATATAAAGTTTGCAAGTCCAATGGGCCTCTCTTTGCAGTGATGGCCGACTAGGCCATCTTTTGATACATATGCAGCTAAAGACAAGAGCTCCCGGGTACTGGTTAGTTCATATTGTTGTTCCACCTATAGGGTTGCAGTTCCCTATAGCTCCTTGGGTAATTTCTCTAGTTCCTCCATTAGGGGCCGTGTGACCCATCCAATAGCTGACTGTGATCATCCACTTCTGTGTTTGCTAGGCCCCGGCATAGTCTCACAAGAGAGAGCTATAACTGGGTCCTTTCAGTGAAATCTTGCTAGTATATGCAATGGTGTCAGCATTTGGAAGCTGATTATGGGATGGATCCCTGCATATGGCAGTCACTAGATGGTCCATCCTTTCGTCACAGCTCCAAATTTTGTCTCTGTAACTCCTTCTATGGGTGTTTTGTTCCCATTTCTAAGAAAGGGTAAAGTGTATTTGGTTTCTCTGTAGGTTCATGGTCTTCCTATTCAATCTCAGGTTCTTGACCATCTGATTAGTGTCAGACGTGGATTCCATCTTGTGGAGTTGGCCTTAAATCCAACCAAATAGTGGTTGGTTACTCCCACAATGTTTATGCTAATACTGCAATGTTCTATGCAGGCAGACCACCAATATAGATTGCCGTAGGGTGATGGCTGAATTCGTACTTACCTTTCCCCTCCATTAGCATGCTAAGTACCTTCCAGTACCATACACACTTGTCAGTAGGGGGAAGGTTTCTAGTTAGACACCAGATCAACTTCTTTGTGTTCAATGAGATATGTAAGTGTTGTCCTCAGCAATAGGGCTTTACCATCAAGTTGTGGAGAATTACCAATAGCCTTGGAAATAGTCTAAGTTGTTTGAGAGTTTCCATGGGGCACCTTTGGACCAACACATCAATTAGATGTAACCCAGTCCTGGCATTGGAGGTTTTGATTGGTTTCAAGAAACATCTAGCCAGGTGTGGTGGTGCATGCCTTTAATTCCAGCACTCGGGAGGCAGAGGCAGGCAGATTTCTGAGTTCGAGGCCAGCCTGGTCTACAAAGTGAGTTCCAGGACAGCCAGGGCTATACAGAGAAACCCTATCTCGAAAAAAAGAAAAGAAAAGAAAGAAAGGAAAGAAAGAAAGAAAGGAAAGAAAGAAAGGAAAGAAAGAAAGAAAGGAAGGAAGGAAGGAAGGAAGGAAGGAAGGAAGGAAGGAAGAAAGAAAGAAAGAAAGAAAGAAAGAAAGAAAGAAAGAAAGAAAGAAAGAAAGAAAGAAAGAAAGAAAGAAAGAAAGAAAGAAAGAAAGAAAGGAAGGAAGGAAGGAAGGAAGGAAGAAAGAATATCTAGTCTGGGGCTATGGGGATATCTCTTCAAGGGAGCTTTCCTTTTCGAGGTGACTATGGCTTGTATCAAGTTGATAAATAAAAACTACCCCAGAACAATGTGGAGCTAAATTAAAGTATATATATATTTGTCATAGGGTTATCTTTGCTGTGATGATAACCATAACCGAAAGCAGATTGGAAAGAAAAGAGTTAATTTGGCTTATACTTGCACATCACTTTCCACCATTGAAGGAAGTCAGGACAGGAACCCAAACAGGTCATGAAGCTAGAGGCAGGAGTTCTGCTTACTGGCTTGCTTCCTGTGGCTTACTCAGCCTGCTTCCTTATGGAACCCAGGGCCACTAGCCCAGAGCTGGCACCACCCAGCATGACCTGGGTTCTCTCCCATTGGGTCAACCACCAATAAAGAACATGCTCTGCAGGCTTACCTATAGCCCAAACATAAGGAGGCATCTTCTCTGTTGAAGTTCCTTCCTTTTACATGACTGACTATAGCTTATGTCAAGTTGAAACAAAAATAGCCAGCAATACTCCATGTTAACAGAGAATGAGTGACATGAATTCAAATTTGCCTACTAGGAAATTCTGAGATAGATAGATGATAGATAGATAGATAGATAGATAGATAGATAGATAGATAGATAGATAGATAGATAGATAGATAATTGTGTGTTCCAAAGTTCTATTTCTGGGCCAAACCTATGCATTATTTTTACTCTCCCCAAAAATGCCATTATCTTACTTGTTTCCTCCCATATAGTTAGATGATCCACACACTGGAGGTTTAAGGACTGCATTGCCTCTGTGTTAACACCTTTCTACCAAAAATTAAATTGTGTGACTCCCTGAAAACACTAAGAAATTCAATATTCCCAAGAGCTTTTCAGTTAAAAATCCTAAAAAGATGTGAAACCACTCTTCTCAGCTGTTCTGTTCATTTGTATTAACGCTATGAAAAAAGGAGAGAGGGGCGGGGAGAAGGAGAAAGATGCCACAGTGGTATTTGCTGGTGGCTCCATGTCAACTGGCCAGGCTGAGAAACAATGCAAAGATGGAAAGAACTCTGGTTTCTGAGCAGTGGCTTTGCCTGACCTGGGTTCAACAAGAAACTCCCATGCATGGCAATGAGGAAAAAGTTATCTGAGCCAGGTGCTATACATGAGCCTTCTCCAGGAGCCCCATTGTAGCCAGCCTTGCAGGGATGAAAAGATTTAAAGAGGTATTTAAACTAGTTCCAATGATAAACGGGACTACACCTTGACGGAGACTGCTTACATGCCTAACGCTGCCTCTGTTTAAACCTCTACCTCATCAGAACCCAAAAGATAAACTAGAGAAGGGTCTCTGGGTCTCTTGAGCCTCTTCCCAATGTGATATCATTGAAGAAATCTCCACTTTTGCTTTTCTCTATTAATTTGGCTCTTTTAATTGACTTGTTGAGGGGTGGCAGAACCTACCTTGTTGGGCCACAGGCTGTGACCCCAAGATTAAGAATGGTATGAATTCCACATTTCTCACCCCTTATTGTCTCACCCCTTATAGCAGGCTCAAAACCCAAAGTATCAACACATGTGTGGCTGCCGTCACCTCACCCTAAGCACATCACAGAACAGCAAAACTGATGTGCTCAGAGCCTGACACGTAGCTCTTAACTTCAACCAGGCCACCACTTATGTCATCATGGTTAGTCCCTTCGCCTGGCACCATGCCCCTTTCTTACCTGACTACCTAACTTCACTCTGACCTCAGGACCCCAAGGAAGCAGATGACTTGGTGATTTGAAAAGTCTGTTAAGTATATGGTCCCCACCACATCTGGCTCCATCTTCTTTGGGATCCTCTCACTGACCCCTCTGAGAAGTCTTCCTGAGCAATGGCTGACCAAACTTCCTTTTGTATGGACGAGTAACCCCACAGGGCATGTGTAACTGGAGAGGGAAGCAGAGGCCCCACTGCTCAGCTCTCCTCTTCTTGCTTCTCACACAGTCACTGCACAGCAAATCCATCACTCTTGATCATCGTGGCGAACACTTAGCTTGCGTTTTCTTTTGATGCAAGCAAAACTCTCTTAGACATCCCTACCCCAAAGCCTTGTTTTACCAGTGAAGGCATTAAAAAAAAAAAAAGAAAGAAAAAGAACTGAACCACTGCCATCTCTAGAGTTCCCCTACAGGTTTTCAAACTCCAGTGTTAAAAAGAAAGAAAGGTCTCTTGTCATGAATTTTAGACATGGTGGTAGCTAGAGAATTCTGTTAAAGGGTTGAAAGACTCCTCATTTATCCTTCAGATTTTACCTAGAAATAAGCCATCTCCCAACCCCTCATCCTTTGCTCTCAGATTAGAGGGCAACTACTCCACAAGAGAATACTCAATGTGCTTTCAAAAGAAGGGCACATGCCAATAAGCACGTCCAAGCACACACAAACAAGTTTCTACTCTGCCACCAAGACTGTTTACAAGTGCCGGTGTGACATGTGATTTGACCACCTAGCATGTGTCAAAAACGCCAGCAGCTTTCAGTGTTGAGAAACATGCCCCCCTCCAAAAGAAAAGCTGCAGAGAGAGGAGTCTGTTCTTTACACCCACACAGCACTTACACTTTACTGGAGCACCCCAAAAATTCCCCTAAGCATTTTTATCATTGCCTATCGCTCAAATCACTCCCCAGTTTAGTCAGCCAAACCATATCCTCTTCCAGTGTAGACAAATTGCCTTCTGACAAAATGCACACAGACAAAATATCGAGAAGTCCCCAAGTCATTATCTCTAGCCTATTTTTCTCCTGAGATGAATAATATTTTCCTATTTAGTTTTCTTCTTGAGTACAGAAGCAACATATATATAGTCGTATACTTATATCACCGCTGATATGCTTATTCACTTTTTCTTGAATATATCTGCCTTTTACCGATACTTTGCACTTGTAAATTGGAATAAAGAAAGTTACATTGAAAAGATGTGTTGATTTAAACAAATGAGGAGGCCAGTTGTCCTTTCTAACTCTCAGTACGATGCTTAAAACTTTAGCCACACTTAGAAAAGGATAAAAACTAAACAAGATGAAACAGTGAAGGCTCCTTGCCACTTTTTCTGAACTCTTGGTTAGCACTTGGGTCTTTTGATACACAGAGAACACAGACCCCCCTAACTACTGCACAGCATTTAAACCAGACAGTCAGAGGTCATCTCTGCTCTCCGTGCTGTGACAAGGTCAGGCTTCTTTTGAGATGATCAAAAGCTACACAATTACTCACAAGATGAATGAGTACAAAATAGGAGGTATAGCTACAATACAGAAACATATTTCTTATTATGTGTTCATCATTACACAGTGTATACACACATCATTATGTTGTAAAATCTTGTTGATTAAACTTTAAACAAAAACTAACAAGATAAATGTTTTTTGCTTTCATTTATCAATTTTTATTGTGGAGGTGAATGTATGCAGAGGAAAGAAGAGAAAACGAGAGCATGTACAAATGTGTGTGTGTGTGTTTGTGTGTGTCTGTGTGTCTGTGTGCGCGCGCGCGTGAGTGTGAGTGTGTGTGAGTGTGTAAGTATGTGTGTGTGAGTGTGAGTGTGTGTGTGTGTACTCGAGAGCGCAGATGCACATGCTACAGCCCGCAGGTGGAGGTCAGAGGATAACCTATGGGAGTCAGTTCTCTCCTTCAACTGTGGGATTGAAAGATCAAACTCAGGTTGTCAGATTTATATAACAAGTACATTTGCCTTCTGATTCATTCCACTGCCCCATCCCCCGAATTTTTATTTTTAAGGCACAATGAAACTTGGACTTCTAAGGCAGAAGTGAATGAATAATTTTGAATATGCAGAACTCCAGCTGCCTATAAGCAATGTTTAACTAAGCATATCACCATCACATCAAATCAACGATTACCCCAGACGCCTCTCTAGACAAGTCTTCTGTGGCTCACAGAGTGTCTAGGCCAGGAGACAAGTCCTTCTTCTTTCTCATGCTGACCTATCACTGATGCTGTTTCCTCCATTCAGACCATTAGACCTGCCATTCCCCACTCCCCACCCCACCCCCACCCCCATCATTCCAATTCTTTCCAAAGAGCTTTAAGATTGGACAGCTTGCCTCTGGTTCACTGGTTTCCCACACACAGTTGATTTAACCTGGAAAATTGAAAAAAAAATACATATGTCCACACAGAGATTATAATTTCATTGACCCATGCTTTGCCCTGAGAATTTGGGTTTGGGTTCTCTCTAACTGTAATGAAACATGCATCGGTAAAAGCGACAAGCTTGCCATTTTGGAGTACAGCCCCGTAGTATTACACGGATTCCCAGTGCGGTGCCACTGAGCTGCATCATGTGCTCATCTTGCAAAGCTGCTGTGCTACTCTCCATAAACAATCTCCAATTCTCTTCTCCCCTGGCCCATCAGACGCTGATCTCCCTCCTGCCTCTATGATGTTGATTGCCCTAGGGCCCACACAGAAGCTAAGTCACAGGCAGGTTCCCTTTAATGACTGGCCTACTGCCTCAGGGTTCATATGTGCTGTCAGCATGGCTGCATCTTCTTTTATAAGGTGATGTATACAATACCTGTCTATACCATGTTTTGTTTAGCACTTAGTGGGCATCCAGGTTGTTTTCAGTTCTCACCTACTGTGAATATGTTGTGGTGGATATGTGTGTACAAATACCTCCTCAAAACACTGGCTCTGATTCATGAGAGAGTCTGTAGTCAGAATGGATTACTCCCTTTGGCCTTCTAAAAGCTTCTAACTAGTAGTGGTAATTTGTTGTGCTCTGGAGAAAGGACTTGTCAAGTAAAACTTTAGTGCACCCCACCCCAGCTTCACTCCAGAGCTTTATTCAAATAAAAGAGACAAATACTCCCTTCTCAGGGCATCTGTAGCCTGGTGCCATCCGTTCTTAAACACATACAACAGTCTTTCCTTATCTGTATGGGATACTTTCCAACCAGATATCATGAATAATGCCTAACCCTATATGTTAGGAATTCAAATGTATTCTCTATTCAAACCCTATGCATTCACTATCTTCCCTATAAATATGAACTCCTATGGAAATGCCAATTTACAAAATAGAGGCAGTCATAGATAAGCAACATTGAACAATAATAGACATAAAAACCATTTACATGTTTTTAGTGTAGTACAGCACACAATTTAAAGCTTACAATTCCTTATTTCTGGAATTCTCTGTTCAATATTTTCATGCCGTAGTCAACTGCAGATAATGAAACATTGAGAAGCAAAAGCATGATAAGAGAGACTGCATGCTGTCGTATGGACAACTGTATGCCTGCTGTCCTGGTCAACTTTCTCTCGCTTGATAGAACATTCTAGCTAAACATAACTTGGGGAGGAAAGAATTAATCTCATCTTAGAACTGATAGTCCATCATGAAGGACAGTCCGTGCAGAAACTTGAGGCAGGCACGGGAGGCAGGAGCTGATGCAGAAGGAAGCCATGGAGATGTGCTGCTTACTGACTCGCTTCCCATGGCTTACTCATGGTTCTTATATCTTGCAGGACTACCTATCAGCACCTGTCCAGGGAAGACATCACCCACAGAGGGACAGGCCCTCCCACATCAATCATTAGTCAAGAAAATGCCTCATGGATTGCCTGCAGGCCAATCTAATTGAGGCAATCCCCTAATTAAGATTCTATCTTCCAAGACAACTCTAGCTTGTGTCAAGTTGATAACACCAGCATCCAGCACCCAGCACCCAGAATCCAAAACCCAGCACCTCTCTAAATCTAAACCTTAATGTGTCCTCATCATTGGGAAGGCAAGGTCACACCAGAAAGATGGCCATAAAAACCACAGCCCTCTGGGTTGGAAGGAGGGTTCCTACCTGGATTATTTAAGGACTTCAAATGCCTTGATTACTAAAGAGATTATAATGCCTACTAAGAACTTATAACTAAAATTGCAAACAATTTTATGATTTAAATCTCAAGATGGGTAAAATAAAAAACCCCATCCACTTGGAGGAGGTTTCCCTATGATAAATATCAGTTGTTCACACAACACATAGACAAAGAGTGAGGGAGGAAAGGAGGAAGGAAGAGAAAGGAGGAAGAGAGAGAGAGAACTCACTGGCTACTAAGAGCTACATGGTAAAACTCTGTCTTAAAATAAAACAAAGCACAGCTTTCAAGACATCGTTTTCTTGAAGGACTCTCTAGACAGTGCCCACAACTGAGTTTCCTTACTATTGTCTATCCCTGCTCCTACCAATTATAACATAGAAGATAGAGATCAAGATTCAACTAAAAACTGAATCTGAAATAAAATAAATCCTGGCTCTACATACACTGTCAGGGTCTGGGGACAGGTCCAGGTGACACAGTCTTAGTATTTACACTGTCCGAGTCACTCTTCCAGATATCACCTTGAAACCCCAGGATAGGACATTTTGCCCACATGCATGCTGCAGACATTAGCTACCTTTTCATCGTCGTAACCAAATTCCTGACATAAACAATTTCAGAGAGGAAGTATTATTTTGGCTCAGTTTCAAAAGGCTTAGTCCATGGTTTCTTCACCCAGAGTCCTCAGGCTGAGCACCATGGCAGCAGGCATAGATGACAGGAGAGTATCTTCACCTCATTATGTACTGAAAGCAAAGACAGCAAAGTACATGGAACAACACAAAACCTTCTGTATCACACACACACACACACACACACACACACACACACACACACACACACACACACACACTGGCTTACTTCCTCCATCTAGGCTTCACTCCCAAACTAGCTACAAACTCCCAAAATAGAACCACCAGCTGGGAACCAACCATTCATAACCTGGGGCTTCAGGGAAAACTAAAAGAAACCTGAAATCCACTCCAGAGTCACACAGGTCAGAGCAGGGTGCCAGCAATAGCCATTGTACTCTGGACAACTCAAGGCCTTCAGGAAATAGGAACCAAATGCCTCTTCTTAAGACATGCATGATACAGAACAGAGAAGGTACAGCTAATGGAAAGAAACAGGAACACGAATTACACAGACTATTTAAATACATAGTACTCCAAACCAATCACAGCTGATACACAAGGTTGGGATGAGGGCAGAACTGGAAAGAAAGGGGCGGGCTTTATACAAAAGGAAGTAAAGAAACATGGGCAAAGAAAGGCATGGTGCGCTTCCTTCTAGCAAGAAATAACCTATCATTGAGAAAATTCAGGCTTAAGAAACAACACAGAGAAGAGAGAAACAGATGCCTGCACCAGGACAAGAGACACATGATTGTGGATTGGGCAAAGGGAAGAGACTGATGACTGCCACAATTCGGGGGGAGGGGGGACGGTGTAAAGTTTCCATTTAGAGCAGTGGTTCTCAGCCTGTGGGTCATGACCCCTTTGATGGTCAAACAACCTTTTCACTGGGGTTACATATCCTGCATATCTGATATTTACATTGTGATTCATAACAGTAGCAAATTTACAGTTATGAAGTAGCAGCAAAATAATATTATGGTTGGGAGTCACCACAACATGAAAAACTGTGTTAAAGTGTCAATGTATTAGAAAGGTAGAGAACCACTGTTTGAGAGGAGTCTGAAGGAGGTGGCTCTACACAAGAGTATCACGGGTCTCTTTCTTCCTTTTCCTTTTTTTATTGGATATTTTATTCATTTACATTCCAAATGTTATCCCCTTTCCCGATTTCCCCACCCCAGAAACCCTCTATCCCATCCCCCCTCCTCCTGCTTCTATGAGGGTGTACCCCCACCCACCCGTACACACCCACTCCTGCCTCCCCACCCTCATATTCCCTACACTGGGGCATCGAGCTTTCACAGGACCAAGGGCCTCTTGTCCCATTGATGTCTGACAAGGCCATCCTCTGCTACATATGTGGCTGAAGCCACGGGTCACTCCATGTGTACTCCTTGGTTAGTGGTTTAGACCCTGGGAGACCTGGTTGGTTGATATTGTTGTTCTTCCTAAGAGATTACAAACCCCTTAAGCTCCTTCAGTCCTTTCTCTAACTCCTCCATTGGGAACCCCATGGTCAGTTCAGTGGTTGGCTGAGAGCATCAAGAACCTGTCCTCAGGCCCCGTTCAGTGCTTCTGAGGATGATGGTCCCTAGTGAGTTCAAAATTTAAACAGACTTTAGTGCAGAACATAATAGGACACTGGGGCTGGAGGGATGACTCAGGGCCTGCTGCACAAGCATGAAGACCTGACTTTGATCACCAGCAGCACCCCATAAAAGGCAGGTATGGCAGCACCCACACATCTCTAATGTTAGCATTGCAAGGTGTGCAGAGACAAGAATAAAGAAAGAAACAGGCAGATCTGTAACACTCTTTGGCCAGCTGGCCTAGCTAATCTGTGAGTTCCAGGTTCAGTAAGAAACCCTATCTCAAAAAGTAAAGGATAGGCACTTGACATTCACCTTTGGCCTCTACATGCATACGCACACATGTATTCACACCCACATATCTATGTGCATACATACAAACACGTACATACACAACATAACAAACACACACAAAATAATAATGCAAGGCAACACAACAGGATAATGATAGAAAGGGTCTAAAAAGCACCAGGGAGGCATCATATAAAAGACATTTAAAAAGCAATCAACTTAGGCATCCACATAGATCACCTTGAAGCCATGGCTCTCTGGCTCTTTACTCTTCAGCAGGGTTTAAATGAATAGCAGTTCCATGACCGCAAACAAAAGGCAAATCTTGTTCCTGCCTGATTTATCAATTCACAGGTCTGCACTCTGTCTGACAGTCCTTAGGTTTGTCAGTGTGCAAGGTGAGCATGAGCTGTTTGAAGCTGAGATGAGGCATGCCCAAGACAGGAGACAGCAGGAGGTGCTGCCACAGCCAAAATCTCTCTCCCCAGGACCAGTGTTGTGGAAAACCCTGGGGGACCTACACATGGCAGGACCCAAAGGGGAAAGGAATCAGGAGAGCTGGCTTCAGGGTCCCTGCTTCCCCCAACTGTGATGCCAGTGATGTCACTGGGGCCTCAGATTCCCCAATCTAGAAAAGGACTGGGTGAAAGTTCCCAAAGTACTTTCCTGGTCTCATATCTCTCTTATTTTTGTTTTTGTTTTTGTTTTCAGAGACAAACTTTGCTAGTCTGAGCCCTGACAGCCACAAAGGGAACTTGAGTCTATCGTTATTGCCAATATTTCCCTGGTCTTCTGAGCTCTAGGTTGGCATGTTTTCTTAGGGGTATGGATGAGAGATAGAATTTTCCTAAGCCATAATAGACCACCAGAAGAAAATTTAGAGACTGAGTCAGGAAGATTCTAAATGTCCTTATGCACTGCCCCAGGCTGGGATAACTGTACAACTTTTACATTTGTGCTGGCCGTGTGTGTGTTTTAACATCTGTCAGCTAAATCAGAAACCCAAACTTAAAAGAAATATATTGTAGGAGCTCAGAAACATCATTTGCCTTTTGATACTCCCTGGATCACACAGGGTGAAGAAAGCAATAAATGAATTGTCAAGAGACCCGATCTCACATCCTCATTAGCAATACAGTCCTTGTTCCAAAAAGCTTTTGCTTCAAAACAAAAAGAATATGTACCCATCTTCTTCATGGCCATATTTGGAAATTTTAAAGATGCAGACCATAAAAGCATCTGGGATGAAGAAACAGCTTTCTATTTAAGGACCATCATGCCTACAACATTGTCTATTAGCCCTTCCTCCAGGTCTGTGCAGGGGTCACTCTGAAGAGAAGGATGCTTGCTTTTGTATCTGACACAATGGGCCAGCTCAAACAGCCTGATTTACATTAACACCAGGATCAGAAATTATAGAATTCTCAAGGTCTCATATAAAACTTGAGTTGATAAAACGCTCTCCCCATCACAGAGCTAAATGCCATGTCCGTCTCTATGTGGAACTCACAAAACAAGCTGGACCCTAACAAGATACAAATTTGTTTGCAGCTCACTAAGGCCATGCAGGACCCCTCTGTGGGAAAGATTGACCCATCTAGCTCTATGGGGTATTCTAGCACGTGCTTGAACATGAACTTCTGGGACAGGGTCTATACTAAGTTTTTAATCCATCCCATTAGGTAGGTGGCTTTGTTTAAGCCATGGCTGCAGAAGAACCCAATGCATCATGGTTTGCATTGGTTTTCCTGCCAGCAGACAGCAACTAAGCCCTTTCCCTTGTTTTGTGTGCAGCACTAATATTTGGTTCTTACCATCAAGCATCCGACAGGGCCTATACTCTGTCTATACTTGACAGGGACACTATATGCAGCTAAACACAATTTTGTCATCCCAGGCTACAAATATTGAAAGCACTGACCCAGGCTATTCACCAGCTAGCATAAAGCAACTCACTATTAACTGTCGTTGCAAGTGGTTTTTCCCCCTGAACTCACACAAGAGTTTTGTTTCAAGAGACATGAAAACCATTTTTTTTTCTATTTTTAAAATTAGCATACAAACAGAGCTGCAGAGATTGCTCATTGGTTAAGAGCACTTGCTCCTCTTCCAAAAGACCTGGGTTTGGTTTCAAGCAACCTTACCTGGTGACTCACAATCATCTATGATTCAAGTTCCAAGGGACCTAATGCCTTCTGACCTCCTCAGGCACTACGCATACACGTGATTCACAGATATACATGCAAGCAAAACACACACACATAAAATAAATAGAACAAAAGGAACTAAACTATCACACAAGGTGATAGGTCTCATGATGGCGTTTTCTACACAAGCATGGTTTTACTTTGCTCTAACTCATCGCCCTCTGCCACTACCCTCTCAGCTCCTCATTCCACACTTGCTGATCTCCTGTCTCCCTACAAGTCCTCTCCTCTCTGCTTCTGTGTCACGTGTAATCCATTACTCTCTTGCTTTTCCTTCACTCACCCCTGCCTTAGCCTCTCTGCTTCCTTTCTCTCAGGATCCCCTTTCTAGTTTCATTGCACACACACACACACACACACACACACACACACACACACACACACACGCACTCCAGCACACTTCTAGAGTCTACATATGAGAAAAAAAAAGTGCTATTTATCTTTCTGAGTAAAGCCCGTTTTGCTTCACACCATGATCTCTAGGTGCATTCATTGTTCTAAAAGAGTTGAGTCCCTAAAGTCACGTGTTAACAGAGTGGGGACTTAATCTAGTCAAGGTCACTAGAGTTTGGGACTCCATGATTAATTAAATCCTTGTTGCTTTATATGAAGACAGAGAACAACACTGTGCACTCCACATTCAAAGCAATGTTTGCTAAAAGGCGTGGGGGGCTGCAGGCAACTTGAGCTGCAGCAGGAGGCACATTATTACTGAATCGACTCCCACACGGGCTCTATCTGAGTCACTGGAGTGGCGGTCACACCTCTGCCTCCTTTCACAACTCCCCCCTTTTATCAGTGTAGACACCCAAGACACAGGTAGGTTCTCATGGTTGATGTGCTCTAAGAAAAGCCAACTAGCAATCCGGAAGGTTTCAGTTCTATTTTAAAGATAGCTCAACTCAAGATGAAAAAGAAAAAAATTACACTCACTTGGGTGTGCCTTGGTTCCACAGTGGAACCGGCTTTTGTAGCCCAACCATTACTGGGACTAATCGGGCAAAGCAGCAGCTATAAACTGCACTATGACTTAAAACCAGATTTCATGGCTAGCCTGCCTGATGGATTTGGACTACCTGCCAGATTTAACCATTGCCTGCCGCACAGGCAGATGGCATTGATAAGGATAATTGCTCATTGGCCATACTGACTGAGCTTCATTCAGTTGACTACAAAAAAAAAAAAATCAGATTTGTGTTAAATATGAACAAGCAAGACTTGGCTTGGAGACCATCACAACCCTAGGCAGTCTGTCTGTCTGCCTGTTCCCTCATATTCCCTCTCTCCCTTTTCCCTCCCATCCCCACTGCCTCCTCCCTCCCTTCTCATCTGCTCTTTCTCAACACGGTTCAGTTGTGTTCTTTCCCTTCACAAACTGGCTTCCTTGTCACCTAGCCTTAAAACTGACCAAAATGGCTACTTGGCTTTCAGTTCACCCATGTTCTTATTTAACTGGCCAAGGGTTCTGTTTCATCTTTTCATCCTAAAGAGTACGTAAAACCTTTGTAGGTCAGAGTACACGAAGTAACAGGTTCAGCGAAGGGGAGGCTGGAAATATCCCTGACTGTGAAGGCAGGAAAGCACCCAGATCTACCATCCGAGGAGAGTCTAGAAGGAAGAGAATGGAGAAGGTAGGCTAGGTGGGGTTCTGCCATTAAACACATGGTTGTTAAGGGCAACAGAAGCCATGTCTGGGCACACGACATCTGACATCTCCAGGACAAATAATTGAAACTTTTTTCATTAAAACAAATTTTGCTAGGAGCCACCATTTAAAATTAGAATTTCATATTAGCCCCCCCCCATTAAAAACAAAATTCGACAAGCCCAGACAAGAAGTTTTAAATGGCAAATGTCATTGTAGTTTTAAAAGGTCTGGAAGCCTCCATTCCATCTGTGCAAGCTCTCAGCTCTTTCAGAAAGCTGTTTACCAGAGAACATCAGTGTTCGTCCTCCAAATTATCCTCCAAATTATCCCACCGCTGAGAACCTGGCCCATTAGATGCACAGTCTGAAATAAAGTCAATAACATTGGTTAATGTCTCTCCCCCTTTGGTGCTCGGGGCATAATGACCAGGGCAACTGGGCCAGTTGTGCATGTCTGTCCTTGACACATCCCCCAAATTTCATTCTGATATGAAGAATAATGTTTAAGTGTGATAACAACACCGTCCCAATTTGAATGTGGGTGGGAGCTATAAAAGCAAGCAGCCAGGGCCATGTCTGTTGACTATGCCTTGCAGAATTGGTCCTCCTGGGATAAAATAGCCCAGGACTCCAGGAGAGAACTGTAATGTAAGCATCCAGTGGCCCGCAGCTGAACTTACCCCTTGCTGATTTTCTCTCATAATCTAAATCTGGAAATGTGCCACGTGCCAGCAGTGCCCTACCAAGTAATTCAGCAGAGTGTTGCGATGGCATAAAAGCATGCCTGTGCATCCAAAAACACAAAACCCAACTTGGAAGAAAAATACAGTCTAAGAACTTTACAAAGGCTGCATTTCGGACAGCCAAAATGCTTCTGCTGGAATATCTCTGATGTGTGGTCAGGCAGCCACTGCTTGCACTGTAGATATGGGTCTGTCTGCAGGGTCACAGCTGTCCCTGCATCTATCTGACCTTGTAGTCCCTGAGCTGGGCTGTCTTGACTCTATCTCACTGGCCATGGGCGACTCAGCCAGACTACACAGAGAGCTTCATTCTGACACTCTCTTTAGTCTAACTTCGCAAGACAGATGCCTGTCTGCAGCCATCAACAAAGTGGAAAACAGACACACATTATGAGGGACAAAACTGATATAATTTGATAAAAGCGCAAAGCGACTTTCTGAGAAACTGCACTTGTTATATTCAAGAAACAATGGTCCTTAGAAAGTAGTGAGTGGTAGACAGATGGGTCAGTGGGTACAAGATGACTGCAGTATAACCCTTGAGTCTGTCCCCTGATCCCACAGAAAAAGCCAGAGGCCCCAGCATGTATCTACAACCCCAGCACTACTGCAGAAGATGGGAGGCAGAGTCAAGGGACTCACCCTGAAGCTTGGAAGCTAGCTAGCCTGGAGTACTTGGAGAAGCAGAAGAAAGAAGAACCAACTCCCCAAAGTTGTCCTCCCCAACCTGACTCAGAGGCACGCACACACCAGCACACACACACACACACACACACACACACACACACACACACACACACACACACGTATAATCTAGGGTTGGCTATATAGTTGTTTTTTCTTTTGCTTTTTAACTTTTTGATACTTTGGATGACTTTTTTTTTTTTAGTGTGTCTGTGTTTGTCTGGTATCTGCATCTATAAATTATATTATTTGTCTCTCATAGCTTTCTTGTTGATTCTCTCTCCTGATCTTTTTTCTCTTCCAAGATGACTTTACCAGTTGGCCTTCCTGTACCCAGGGCCCTCAGCATTCTGATTGGTCTCCTGGCTCCATCACTATTTCCTAAACCCCGTCCTACACACCCACATGCCATGTTCAGGCCGTGGATTGTTATATGCTTCTGACCAGAACCCTGGCCATATGAAACATTGAACTCCTTCCTATTTCCCAACTCAACCATCCCCTTTCTGAGCACCAGCCTTGGCATCTACCCTATTCCTCAGGGCCGTGTTCCTCCAAAATTTTCAGCTCCTCCAAAAAAAAATCCTTGCTCCATCAGACACAGGGGCTCGCAAATGTCATTTTTCCTGCTTGAAGTGTCCCCTCCTCTGTCCTCTGATCCAGAGATGTTCCCACTGGCACTTCCTCTCAGCCCATACTGCACTCCTTGGGAACTTCCTCTGGTCTCCGACTTCAGAGAAAGCCGATCCAAGTACATTGTGCTTCCTCACGCTACTGAATGCAATGCACTACTCAATGTGCAGTTTAGAGCTGAGTTTCCCTTAGTCCCTCCCAGACACTTGACTTCACAGGCACTTGGTAAATGCATACCACCAGCAGGGTACCTCATCACTTTTACCAAACTCCACACGATGATGGACAACACAGTCTATGTGTGGAGGTGGGAGACAGGTCTAATGAATGCACCTCCATCTAAGATCTAGAGTAAGCACTTAGAGTCTAAGTGTCTCTTGTGTCTCTAGTGTCTGCAGGGAGACTGGATCTGACCAAGAAGCTTACTAGTGAAGTGGACAGCCCAAACCCCAGATGGCCAAACTACACAAGAATCCCCGGGAGCAGCTGCTCACTTCCTTGTTCTCAAGCAACCATTATCTACTTTCCGTTCTAATAGATTTGCCTCATCTGAAGTATTCAGGTAAGCAAAGACCTACAATTAGTGTGTGTGTGTGTGTGTGTGTGTGTGTGTGTGTGTGTGTGTGTGTGTACACATATATATATAGTCTTTGGTGTCTGTTTTAATGTTGCTTAGTGAACTATGTATTCACCCTAGTTGAAACATATATCAGTACGTAATCCTTTTTTATGTTAACATAATATTCCATCATATGGATATACAATATTTGATTACTTCATCAGATGACAGACATTGGGTTATTTCCATGTTTCAAGAGCAATGAGTAGCCTGTAAACATTTGTGTGCAAAATACTCTGCAGATAAATACTGCTCTTTCTCTGGGTGTATCTGAAAGTGTAATTGCTAAGTTGTATGGTACTCAGTTCAAATTGCTGGGAAACAGTCTGTGTTCCAAAACAGCTACTCTGCCGTTTCTCCTGGCAGCACACATGGCTTCCAACTTTGCACCTTCCCGTGGACATCCACCATTTTTATTTTCACCCTTCTCCTGTGTGATGTGGTTAAGATTTTTCACTCTCCAATGTCAAACGGTGCTCATCATGTTTTCATGTTTTTAATTGATAATCTGTACTCTTCTTTGGAGAATGATCTATTCAAAGTTTCGGTACACTTTTAATTAGGTTATTTGTCCTTGGGTTGTTAACTGTGATTACTCCTTATACAGTCTGATTTTGCCTTTATCAGATATTAAAAAAAAAAACACCTAAAGATGCTTCTTCTAATGAATTTGTTTTCACTGTCTTGATGGTGTCTCTGAAGTTCAAACGTTTTCATTTTTGCTTATTGTAGTTTACGTAGCTTCTTAGTTTGCTTCTGCCTTTGCTATCCTTTCTTTTTATGTTTTAATTTTTCTTTTAAGCTTGTGTGTGTGTGTGTGTGTGTGTGTGTGTGTGTGTGTGTGTGTGTGTGTGTGTCCCTAGGAGGCCAGAAGATTACCTGGAACTGGAGTTTCAACCAGTTGTGGGTCATCAGGTGGGTGCTGGAAATCAAACCAAGGTCCTCTGCCGGAGCAGTAAGAGTCCTCCACTGCTGAGCCACCTCTCCAGCCGTGTCCTTTCTAAAAAGCATTTCCTAATCCAGAGTCACAACGATTGTACCTATGCTTTTCTAAGTTTTCACTTCTTCCTTGTGTGTGTGTGTGTTATACATGTGTGGGGGATGCACATGTGTGGAATGTACGTATGTGTGTATGCATGTGTTGCACATATGTGGGATGTACACATGTATAAATACATGCATACATGTGTGTGTATGTAAGATGAAGCTGCAGGTCTCTCTCAGTGGACCTGAAGCGCACCGATTTTGGCAAGAGCACCTGGACAGCAAGCTCTAGGAACCATCATATCTGGTTCCCTGGCACTAGGATTGCTGGTTTGCCACACGGACAACAACAAAGCTGAGATTTTGACACTGATGAAACTGAAATTATAAAACATTCTTTATAATAGTATGAACCTAGGACATCTTGCCTGCCTTATTTTTCAGGCTTCCCTTAATTTCTTACAACGATGTGGGCTTAAGGTGTAAGTTTTGGACTTTCATTGTGCAATTCATCCCAAAATATTTTATTCTACTTGATCCTCCTAAAATGAAGCAAGCGCCTTTGTTAAATTATTCTAGAGAGTTCATTGCTACTATATAGAAATTATTTTATATCCATCTTGTGGCCTATAAATTTAACGATCTACATTATTAGGTCTCTGTATTAGTTTGCTTTTCTATTGCTATGGGAAAACACCATGACAGAGAACAATGTAAGAAATAGAGTTCATTTTGCTGATGGTTCCAGAGGAATGAGAGTCCATCATGGTGGGCACCAGGACACTCAGGGAGGGCACGGAAGCAGCCACCAGCCAGACAGCAGACAGCAGGGAGCAGCCAACAGGCAGGCAGCAAGCAGGCAGCAGGCAGCAGGCAGCAGACAGACAGCAGAGACCAGACAGCAGGCACAGACAGCAGGCAACAGGCAGCAGAGAGCAGACAGCGGGCAGCGGGCAGTGGGCAGCGGCCATGACAGGAGAAGCTGTGAGATCACATCTTAACTGATGCAGAGAAAGCAAACTTGGAGTCAGGTGAAGCTATGAACTCTCAAAGCTCAACCCCAATGACGAATTTCCTCCAGCAAGGCCATACCACCTTCCCCAACAGCACCACCAACTGGGGACCAAGTGTTCAAGTTCCTGAGCCTGTGGGGACATTTCTCACTCCAACCACCACACTTACCCATATGTTACAGATCCTTTAGTGTTTCCAAACACAAGACCATACCATCTACAAAATTACACCGTTTTAATTCTTTACAGGTAGATACCATTTTTCCCCTGCTTAATTGTGCTGGTTAGAACTTTCAGGATGATATCAAATAAAAGCAGTAAAAAATAGACAAATTTCTCTTCTTTCTGACCTTAGATGGCAAGCTTCCAATCTTTCAGTGTAAGTGATGTTAGCAATGAGATTTTTAGAGAGATTCTTTACCAGTCTAAGGAAGTTTCCTTATATTTCTAGTTTATTTCATAATAAAAAAGTGTTGGGTTTTATCAGATGGTTTTTCTACCTGTCCTGAGATAAAACATGACTTTTTTACTTTATTCTATTAATATGATTCATTATATTGACTAATTTATATAGTGTATCCTATCATCCCCACCTGTATCCCTTAGATGCATCATACATAGGAATGGTATTTAACCCTTTGTTGCTCAGTTTGGTTTGCTTATATTTTGTTAAGAATTTACACTCCTAAGATAGTGAATTAACAGCCAAAAATCTCCCTTCAGAGAAAGGGCTTTGCATATTGAGGAGTGTGCTGCCTACACATCTTTTTGAACTCCTTGACTTTTTGTGCTCATAAATTCTATTTCAGAATTTATTCTTCATATTATATATTCTATAATAGAATATTATACATTCTATAATAAAATATGCTTCTTAATGCCTCAATTCTTTTAAAATTATCCAGACTAATTTATATCAATAACTATATGGCTTGACATAAAGTCTATCACAGAGACTATTGCAACGCCCTCGGAAGAATGTGTGTTCTGCTGTTGAATGGAGTGTTCTAAAAATGTCTGCTAGAACTATGTGTTTAGTTGTGTTGCTAAACCTTTTTGTGTTGATATTCTGCCAAATCGCCCTATTCATTATTAATGGATTAGTGAAACTCTCACTACTTTCTTATATTTTTCTAATTCTGCTCATTTTTACTTTGTGTATTTTGTGATTATATTCTTAGGTGTCCATATGTTTATGATGTTCATATCTTCTTGGCAAGTTGACCACTTGACACTTTATGCATATGTATGCAGAGATGTATGCATGTTCACATGTACATGCTGGTGCACATGCATGGAGCCCAGAGGCCAAATCTCATTGGCTGTCATTCTTCAGGAGCCATGCACGTTATTTTTAGAGCTAGCACCTCTCCCTGGAACCTGGGATGGCTGTGCCAGGCTGGCTGCCTAGCCAGCTCCAGGGATCTTCCGATCTCTGCCTCCAAGAACTGGGACTGTAAGTGTGTGTCACCAGGCCCACTCCATACCTGGACAATTAGTACGGTCCTCATGCTCACATGGCAAGCATTTTACCGACTTGGTTCTATCTATCCTCAGCCTACCTTTCAGGCATTACAGAAGACCCTTTGTATCTGCCACTTTTACTGACACTTTATTGTGTTGTGCTACCTTAAAATACCATCTAGTGTCATTTTTCTTTAGCCTGGAGGATTCCTTTCAGTACTTCTTATAGGAAAAAAAAAAATTCTAGCAACAACCTGTCTCAATACTTCATGTATCCGGGGCTGATGTAACTTAATTTTCATTTTCAAGTGAGGCTTTGCTGGCCTTGGGCCCTGTTTACATCATTTCCATCTTAGATGATCCCAGTTGACCCATCTTGAAGTTGGCTTATTCTACCTTTTGTCTGCTCCAACTTGCTGAGTCCCCTGGCAAATATTTGGTTTTCATTATTGTACTTTTCACCTCCATCATTTCTATTTAACTTTCTTCTGTCCTTTTGGGGGGTGTTGAAGAATAAGCCCTGGGCCTTGCACATGCGAGGCAAGTGTTCTACCACTAGACTATGTTCTCAGCCCTTCTTTTTTTATTATTTATAAATTATATCTCTTTGTATAGAATCATACAGAGAGTTAGCATCCTCACATGCTCCTAAGTTCCCTGAGTACACTTACCTGATTCAAAGTAGTTTTCTAGAAAGCCCAAACTACAGGCTTCTTGGCATCCGGCCTCTGTGGACTTTTCCCCTGTGCTTGGCATCGACTTTCTCACTTCCTTTCATGCCTCATCAGTTTCTGCTGAAAATGGAGGTTTTACTTAATATAACAAGGAAACTTTAGAATACAGACTCTCCCACTTTCCTGCAGTTTGTGGTTGTTGGTATTTGTTATTTCTGGTCCCGGTTCAGTGACTTTTGAAGCTGATTCCATGAGGTCTATATTCACCGCGGGGTTTTTTGGATGCTTGCAATTAATGTGTTTTCTGCTGAACAACTGTATGTGTTTGGCTTGACTTCAATACTCAACAGAAGGATTCAGGATGCTGCCTTACCCTTCACTTCCTGATTGTCCAAGGCTTCACAATAAGGAAGACATAAGTCAGAAGTGTGAGCTCTGGGCCTTTCCTTTGTTACATGAGATCATGCACACAATCCTGAAATATATGTGAAATTGTTTTAGTCTTCCAGAGACATATTGAATGGAGCCTTTGAAGGCCTCTATGGATGAATCAGCCCCCCAAACTTTTATTTTGAGGCTTAGAGTTAGGTCATTCATTACTACAATTAATATTTACCAGTCCAGGAATCTGAAGTTTCAATGTTTGCCTCTCAATGTTTCAGGCAAAATTCCCCAGGACAAGGATGTTCACACCAAGTGACACAAGTCACATAAAGACAGGCTTGCCAAGAAAGCACTAGAAATGTCAAATGATGGCATCCTCAGGCCTGGGACTAAAGGAACTCCAGCCCCATTCCCCCCTGTCTAGCATCTAGAATTCTACTTATCCCTGTGTTGTGGATTACTCAGGGCCACCATGAGAAGGAGGAACTGGACAGGACAAATTTGAGCATCATACAGATCTCTGTCCTTACCAGAATTTAACCATTTTCCTAGGCGTTTTTTATATCCACAAAGTTCATTGAGTCACAAGCAAAATAAGTGTGCACACATGTGGACACTAAGTTGCTGAAACCCACTGATAAAAAGTCTAAAACATGCAAAGACAAAAGGCTATGTCACAAAAGGTGAGGTGCAAAAGAGCATCATTTGCCAAGAAATAATGGCACCTCCACCCCAGCATCTGGAAGGTTAAGTTCATGGGAGGCAGCTGCAGAGTAAGCTCCAGTCCAGTCTGGCCACACTGACTTCTAACCAGAAATAATGGAGTGCATTAAGTTATTGAGGGAAAAATCAGCAGCCTAAATCCTCTATCTGTTAAAAATAAGTATATCTCAACAATGATGCAGTGATGCAAAGACAGGTCAGACAAAGCAAATCCAGAACAATTCGCTGCAGCAGACCTTCAGGTGGAAGAGAGATATGTGAATAGCGTAACAATTCTCCTCTAACTTATGACTCCATTAAAAGATAACAGGTTGTTTATTTGAGTCAAAACGAACTCAGAACAAATTCAGGGGAAGCAGATGGACTCTGCATACACTGCAGACACCTATATACTCAATATAGGCTTCTCTCAGTGACAGCAGCTATCCTACACCTCTCTGCCTCCTGAAAATCTCTCTTTCAGAGTCAATTATAAACACACACACACACACACACACACACACACACACACACACACACACACACACACACACCTGCCCAGGCTTACCCAAAGTCACCTTAGGCAATGCCAGAATTAGAATTTACCCCTCGAGTATCCTGTGCAAGTGGATAAAGCTTTAAGGTTATTAAATAAAAGCCTCATGCCAGAGGTTGGCTAACTCCCTGCAATTATTGATGGGGAAGCCACTAAGATCCCAGAAACAATATGAGCAATTGCCACTGATATTTGTTTGTAGCTTCCCCTCCCCCAGCCTTAATGGTTCCACTGTTTACACCTGGATGGAGCTTGCCGCTCAATCGTTCTGCCACGCCCACTGCTGGAACCTGCAGCTTGGCTGTTCAGAGCCATACACGTGGTCACCCTGCTACTGGACTCCAGGACTATTTGGCAGGAATCGGCCCCCCTTCCCCTCCTTCATAAACTGCGTGTTGGGATAGTATAATTGAGCTTTGATCAGAGTCCGTTTTGACTTGGCTCCGTTCTTTCTTCCGTCTGTTTAGTTCCTCTCTTTCAGCCCGAGCTGCCATCTCAGTTGTACCATTCCTCACGAGCTGCTGGTTGGCCCGTGACATTTGTTGACCACCAGACCTAGATGGTGAGATCCTGTTCACACCACATGCAGCTATCATAAAAACATAGAAAAATAATAATGTGATACTGGGCTGGAAGCTTCCTCCATGTTAGCTATCCTTCAGATTGCTATTCAGGTGGCCAAGACAGAGTTCTTACCAACTACCTTACTCAGCTGTAGACTTTGCATGCAGCACCATTGAGTGGCCAGACAAGATGTGCCCATTGGTACAAATGATGTCAAGTCTGTTACAGGGATAACTAACACTTTGTGCTTGGCCTTTGGGTCCGTTTCACAGAAGGAAATTCACTTCTGGTGCTATAAACCTATTCAAACCCCAAGACTGGGAAAGTCATGGGCCCTAGTGAGGAATCCGCTGCTGTTTGGCCTAGTAGATGTGGTAGATACACACACACACACACACACACACACACACACACACACTTCTGACACTAATTCATTGTTACTTATAAAATACCAGTGGTTCTTAAAGTTGCTTATGGTGAGTTTCATTATTTTTACAAAACATGAAATAATACCTTTAAATTTTTTGAAGGTTAATATGCTATGTCTAGCCAGCTACTGAAGACTAGAATTCTGCTTATGCTAGATCAAAAATCTAAACTAAAACACAGATATATAAAATTCAAAGCAAAAATATTCTTACAAGCAATAAAGACTCACATTCTCCCAACACTTTTGTGCATAGCATCTTGCTCCTGTCAGAGCACCAGCATCTTCAGAGACTTGTACCAGGCACCACCCTGAGATTCTGCTTTACTCCTAGGAAAGTCTCTGGACAACACTTGACTGGACCTGCACTCAGTCCTGATCCTTAAGAAGATTTGCAAAAAAAAGACTTTTTCCAGTTTTATCGTCACCTTAGAATACAAAGCTGTTTGTCATTGGCCAGTGTTTCATTTTAGAACAAAATGATTGCAAACGGCTTACCCCATGATAGAGCTCTGTAGTTCTTCACTTGTGTTAAAATGAAAATGGCCTTGGAGGAAAGACTATTTCCACAGACAGCTCACTGTGGCAGTGGTGAGGGCTCAATGGTGAAAGTCGCTCTACCTCAAGTATCAAGGATCTTTAAGGCTGAGGGCACACTCCCTCTGCATGCTTCATACCAAGAGAGGGGCCAAAAAAAAAAAAAAAAACCCTACTATTTAGTCTTCAGGAAATGATCACCTTTCTCACAAGGGGACTAGTAAGTCACAAGTCACCCCACTGAAGTGATCATAACGAGCTTCTTCAGCAATACGATAACCTATCTGAAGGTTTCAGGGCAGGCGGTTTCACTTACATCCAGGGCAAGCCAAGCACTGAATCTACACACACACAAATACACTGTGATAGTTTGCATATTTTTGGCCCAGGGAGTGGCACTGTCTGAAGGTGTGGCCTTGTTGGAGTAGGTGTGTCACTGTGGGTGTGGGCTTTAAGACCCTTGTCATAGCTGCCAGGAAGCCAGTCTTCCAGCGGCTTTCAGATGAAGATGTAGAACTCTCAGTTCTTCCTGCACCATGCCTGTCTGGTCGCTGCCATGTTCCCACCTTGGTGATAATGGACTGAACCTCTGAACCTGTAAGCCAGCCCCAATGAAGCCATCTTTTAGACAAGAGGAACATGTGAGATGCAACACCTGCTACTGAACATTTTTAATCAGTAAACTGTCCTCACTAAAGGTTTTGAGTAGTTAAAACTTGTATCACTGTATCCAGAACTGGAGGTGGAAATGCCATATTACATTTCTTTAGATATGCACATGCAACATACTCTCTATTACATATAACCAGATGTTGCTATGACAGCGCTTTTGTTAAACTCAGACAGAGTTCCTGAGATAGTTCTACACAATATGGGATTTCGGGAATTTACTTTTTAGCAACTACTGAAATAGATCTTGTGAATCTTGGGAGGCAAGTAAGCTATGTGAAAATAAATAAATCACAGGGATTTTTATTATGTATTTATTCAAAATGAAGGGAAAGGCACGTGATTCACAATATATGCAACCTGAGCTTAGAAATGTTTCTCTTCATTATCTAACAGTATGTGGTTTTATAAAAAACAAACTACCAAACAGTAATAGGACAGCTTTTTACTCGAAAATGCATATGGTTCCTTGGCTAAAAATAGTACAAACGATGGCGCTTCCAAAGACAAAGTAATCTCCTGGGGACAGAATTAGTTATGCTCCCTACGCCTGCACACTGCAAAGCTGAACTGTATTTAAGGCTGTTCACAAGAATTAAACAAAAACTTAAAAGAGGAAACCCCTCTTCGAGAGGTTTTATAACGTTTTGAAAACTGCATTATACATTCTAGACGCAATTTAACTTGTTTGCATTTGTGCCATGCCTTCCCATACATAACCACTTTCAAATGCTTTCTAAAGGCCCAGGAAGGCTATGTAAGAACTGCTCAGCGGAGTGCACACGCTCAGGAACACGTGGCATGCCCGCGGCAGGCTCTCACTTTCTCCATGTCCCACCAGACACGGTCCCTAGGGACTTCTGTGCTCCAGTCTGGGAGGGCGGGCGACTTGGCACAGCCTCTCCCTGGGTAGGAGGGGAGAGCTGCTGACTCACGACCAAGGCGGGCTGGCTGCTCTCCCTCCCTCCCCAGCCCTGCCGAGAGAGAGAGAGAGAGAGAGAGAGAGAGAGAGAGAGAGAGAGAGAGAGAGAGAGAGAGAGAGAGAGAGAGAGAGAGAGAGAGAGAGAGAGAGAGAGAGAGAGAGAGAGAGAGAGAGAGAGAACACTGTGGGAAGGAACACCTCCAGAGCCCAGTGTTCCCATCACAGCCTCACCCCCAGCAGGCGAGGAAGAGGATGGAAACCAGAATGAGTTAGAGAAAGAGGAACCTATGGAGAAGGAAGCGCAAGAGTGGACCTTCCTTCCCAGCCTGGGCTTGGGGGGGAAAAAAATCCTCTGCCCCGCCCCCACTGGACAAGCCGCCTGGCAGGTCTGTGTGCATTCAGTGACTAAAATCCTTCAGCCAGTTTCTCTTCCCAAACCCTCTTCCCATTTTCACTCCTGTCTTGTCATAAGGATGAGCTGCCTAAGAAAGCATTTAAGGCTTCTGTTGTCAACTGGACACTGAGCCCTGATCTGCCCTGGATGGAAATCTATAATTCTGAGCCCCAAGGACCTGGAGGCCACGTTTTAACCAGCCAGGAATTCAGATTCAGTGTTAACAATGAAATAAAAGGTCTTTTTTTTTTTCACTCCCCAAAGCAGTTGCATGGTTATATATGTAAATACACCATGTTAGGCAAGAAGTCAGGACAGTTGCCTCTGAGGCAGGGTGGAGATGACAGGAAGGAGTGCAAAGAGAGCATCCTGAAATGGTGGCAACATTCTGAGCCAACCCTGATCAGGGTTTACAGCTGTGTGCATTTATCATAAGTCTGTCAATCCACTGTGTATGTGTGCATTTCATTCTTTTTTTTTATTTATTTATTTTACAGTCCCACTTCCCCTTCTCATTCCCCCCATTGCCCCTTCCCTTTCTCTGCAGAGAAGGGGAGACACCCCCCACCCCCCCACCCCCCACCCCCACCCTGTCTTGGGTATCACCCTACCCTGGGGTATCTAGTCCCAGCAGGACTAGGCATATCCTCTCCTACTAAGGCCCAACCAGCCAGTTCAGGTAGGGGAAGAGGATCCATTGGCAGGGAACAGAGACTAAGACAGCCCCTGCTTCACTTGTTAAGGGAGCCACAGGAAAACCAAGCTATACATTTGCTATAGATGGGTCTGGGGTCTAGATCCAGTTCCTGCATGCTGCCTGGTTGGTGGCCCAAGCTCTGTGCACCCCTATGGTCTCAGGTTAGTTGACTCTGTGGCTCTTCTTGTGGTGTCCTTGGTCCTCCTCCTTGCTCATTTCCATCCCCCACGATTCCAGGGGACTTCCCAGGCTCCACCTGATGTTAGGCTGTGAGTCTCTGCATCTCTGCCTCCATCTGCTGCTGGATGGAGACTCTCAGGAGACAGTTGTGCTCAGTTCCTATCTTGCAAGCATAGCAGAGTTAATAGTGCCAGGGGTTGGCTCTCTCACATGAGGTGGGTCTCTGCAGGTTGGGTCTGTCATTGATTGGCTGTTCCCTCAATCTCTGCTCCCATCTTTATTCCTGTACATCTTGTAGGCAGGACAAAACTTTGGTTAAAGGTTTTGTGGGTGGAAGTCCTGCCTGGCTACAGGAGGTGGCCATTTCAGTCTCTATATCACCCTCTAGTAGGAATCTAAGCTAGAGTCACTCCCATAAACTCCTGAATCCTCTCCAGTCCCAGGCCTCCTGCTAGTCACCAGAGATCCCCGCCCCACCCCCACCATTACCACTCTCACTCCCAGCCCTCTCTCCTTCACCTAATCACCATCCCCATTCCCCTCCTCACCGCTATTCCCACCTCTTCCCTTCTCTCCATCCACCTTTGATAGCTATCTAATTTCTCTTCTGAGCGACATTCACACATCTTCCCTTGGGACCTCTTTATTGCCAAGTTTCTGTGGGTCTGTGGATTGTAGCATGGTTATCCTGTAATTTATGGCTAATGTCCACTTATAAGTGAGCACACACTGTATGTGTCTTTCTGGGTCTGGGTTATCTCACTTGGGATGATATTCTCAAGTTCCATCTATTTGCCTGCAGAATTCATGATGTCTTTGTCTTTAATAGCTGAATAGTATTCCATTGTATAGATATACTACATTTTCTTGATTTTTCAGTTGAGGGACATCTAGGTTGTTTCCAGTTTCTGGCTATTGTGAATAAAGCTGGTATGAACGTGTCCCTTTGGTATATAGTGGGGCACCTTTTGGGTATATGCCCAGGAGTGGTATTGCTGGGTTTGGAGGTAGAACTGTTCCCAGCTTTCTGGGAAAGTGCCAAATTGATTTCCAAATGGGTTGTACAAGTTTGCACCCCCACCAGCAATGGAAAAGTGTTCCCCCTATTACATACCCTCACAAGCACATACTATCACTTGAGCTTTTTATCTTAGCCATTCTGACAGATGTAAGATAGAAATTTCAGGGTCATTTTGATTTGCATTTCCCTAACGAGTAAAGACTTTGAACATTTCTTTAAGTGCTTCTCGTCCATTAAAGATTCCTCTATTGAGAATCTTATAGAAGCTTTTCAGTTTCATGAGGTCTCCTTTATCAACTGTTGATCTTAGCGCCTGAGCAATCAGTATTCTGTTCAGGAAGTTGTCTCCTATACCAATGAGTTCAAAGCTACTCCCCACTTTCTGTTCTATTAGATTTAGTGTATATGTTTTACATTAAGGTCTTTGATCCATTTTGACTTGAGTTTTGTGCAGGCTGATAGATATGGATCTATTTGCATTCTTCTACATGCAGATATCCAGCTAAACCAGTATCATTTGTTGAAGATGCTTTATTTTAACTATTGTATGATTTTTGCCTTCTTTGTCAAAAGTTAAGTGTCCGTAGTTATGTGGGTTTATTTCTGTATCACTAATTCAATTCCATTGATCAACCTATACCAATTGGTGTCTATACCAATACCATGTAGTTTTTATTATTATTGCTCTGTAGTACAGCTTGAGATTAGGGATGGTGATACCTTCAGAAGTTCTTTTATGTTCAGGATTGATTTAGCTATCCTGGGTTTTTTGTTTTTCCATATGAAACTGAGAATTTTTTTTCAAGAAAATTCTGTAAAGAATTGTGTTGGAAATTTGATGGGAACTGTATTGAATCTGTAGATTGCTTTTGGTAAGATGACCATTTTCACTTTGTTAATCCTACTGATCCATGAGCACAAATCATCTTTCTATCTTCTGAGATCTTCCTCAATTTCCTTTTTTTCAGAGATTTGAAGTTCTTGTTATAAGATCTTTACTTGTTTGGTTAAAGTTACACCAAGATATTTTATATTACTTGTGGCTATTATAAAGGGTGATGTTTCCCTAATTTCTTTCTCACCCATTTATCATTTGCATAAAGGAGAGCAACTGATGTTTTTTTGGAGTTAATTTTGTATCCAGCCACTTTGCCAAAAGTGTTTATCGGCTATGGGAGTTCTCTAGTAGAATTCGGGGGTCACTTATGTTTAATATCATCTACCTGGGGTTAAAGACAACGCAGACTGAATGACTTGAGATAACATGTTTTGAAGTCTACAACTTACTTTGGAATGTATCCAAAAACTAAGGTGTGTTGATAAATAAATGGAGTAGGTTGATTCATCTGTGGGTGATAAAGAGAGTCTATTAAGACATCAACTATGGAGTAAACACGGTGCTCCAGGAGGGCGGTTCTTTGCAGGATTCTTTCAGCTTTCCTGAAAATTCAAAGACTTTATAATAAAAGAGTGGCTTAAAGCAGTTCAGCAATGATACTGAGTTTGAGATTTCCTTTTCAATGTCCCATTAGGAAGAATACAGGTGTTAAATACGACTCTATCCAAAACACATGCACATATACATTCATGTATATCCATAGGTCGCAGATACATATAATTCATATGCTACATTACTAGAGTGATTTAAAAGGCATGGTGCCAAATAAACCGAGCCAACATTTTATTTTCTCTTTCACACACAGACATCTGTCACCATGAAATGAGAACTGATTTGTTCTCTACATAAAAAGGCACTATACATATTTGGAGACCTGCTACAGAATGTCACAGTAAGATGATGGGAATAACTTTCCTGCTTGCCTCCTGAGTCTACTCATGTATGGCACTTCCACATTGCTGCTCTTTTAGATTAAATTACAAAGGAAAGCAGTTATAAACTTGACTTGACACAGGGGGGAAAAACGATGACAGAGATATAAACAATCTTGTCTTCATTTGTGGCTGACTGCTCCTAAAAGGTCTGTAGTGCTTCCAATAAAAAAAAAAAATACATCACAAAACAGGTATTTGTAAAGGGTTGACCTGTGTAGGCATGGTTACCTGATATTACACTACACTGAGTACGCTTGCAGTGGGAAGAAGAATTGTGTCTATCTTTAATAAATGTCATGAATTTAGTGTTTAAAAACTCAGGCAGCAGTTGATTAAATATAAGGAAAGAACACTGGGGCCAAGAAAAATATCAATGCATGGCAACTCTAGACTGAGAGAGACACCGCCTGGAGTTAAGAGTTTTTAGCTACTCTCTGAGAAACAAAGTACAAACCCATTGACTTTCTCAGTTAAGTATCTAACATAATGCTGCAAAATCTGCTGCTGTAAAGCTGTTTGAGATTGTTATTTATATTTTTGTGCTGCTGGGAATCAAACCAGGGCCTTACGGAGAAGTGAGCAAACACTAGGCCTTGAAGTTGTGGAGAGCATTTGGCTACATCACTGGCAGGATTCTCAACACAATCACAACAAAGCCAAAGTCTGGTAAAAGATTCAACCCCAGTCCTGGTCAAGTTCACTGTAAGCATCCAGATAGAGGCTGGGGAGGTGGCACTGTGGTCCTGCAAACACAAGGACCAGTTTGGATCCTCAGAACTCTGTAAAAACCTACTCCTGATGCCATAATTGCAGCACTCAACAGGTGTGTAGTATACATGTGTGTGTGCGCACATACACACACACACACACACACACACACACACACACACCAATAGTTATCTCAAGAGAAGATAAAATTAATTTCAGACAATAAAATTAAAAACTACTTCTAAGACTTATTGTAGTAGATGGAAGTAAACAAAAGCAAAGAGCATAAGGTTTCATCTCAGCTTATTCTCTATTAATGAGAAAAATATACAACACCTTTTTTTGTTTTTTGTTTTTTTTTTTTTCAAAACAGGGTTTCTCTGTGTGCCCCTGGCTGTCCTGAAACTCAATTTGTAGACTATGCTGGTCTTGAACTCACAGAAATCTACCTGCCTCTGCCTTCCAAGTACTGGGCAGTGTGCCACCAAAACCCTACATTTTTGCTGGGCTGGGGGTGAGGGTGGTTTTTTTTTTTTTAAATACCAAAATGCAATCGATGTCTTTTGTCGAAACATTACCCTGTGCTCTAACTTGCTTCTCCCTCTTAACCTGGCCTGTGTTGGAGGAGAGAAATATTCTGATCACCGACTTGTTCATCTACTTATCAACATGTAGAAACACCGGTCCTGGGCCTCTAAGAGCTGATAGTTTGATCCAGCTGTCCTCAGCCTTCTGACTCACATTATGAGCCAGGCAGTTCTTCGGGTTATGCTGCAGGATCCTGGACAACATCCCTGGCATCCACCTCCTAAGAGGCTGCCACATTCCTCTGCCCCACCTGAGGCATCCAAACCAACTACAGACACTGTCAGACCTTCCAGGCTGGGAAGACTGCATCATGCTACGAAAATTCAGCCCTGTGCCATCCATTGCAAGTGGCTGGTTCCTTAGACTCGCCTGTAGATTTGGGGAATTCATTTGAAGATGGCCTGAAGGAATTTCTAGTCTATTCCTATAAAGAGGGTTTGGAAAGTCAGGAGAGTCACTCGCAGTGTCCATGTTAGTTGTGTGTATGGAAGATGGAGCTCTTCAAACATTCAGGTCAAAAAAAAAAAAAAAAAAAAGAAAAAAGAAATGAACTCCTGGCAACTCCTGGCATTTCCTCCATTAAAAGAATTTATGAAGACCATAAAAGCCTAAGGAGTTAATAATATAAATTGTTGAAATCTTAGATCATTTTTTAAAGGTGTAGAGGATTAGAGACTATTTTTTTTTTTTTTTTGTGAAATAAGTATCCTAGTACTTCAGGCTTCTATATGACCCTCTTCCAAGCCTTGGGGTGTTGTTCCAGAGGATTCTGTGAAATAATACTGTTGTGGGAAATATTTTAAAAATTAACTGCCGGCTTCCCATGCTACTAGCGGCCACTCTCTGTCCTGGCGTTGTCCCGCCAGGCTAATCTCAGCCTGCTAACTCTCCACCGGGGTCAGAGCTCCTTGAGTTTCCTTTGCTGCCACACCAGCCCCATGCAACAACTGTTCACCCTGACACCCAGCAACCTGGTAGAAGCAAGACTCTAGAAGCTTATAATTAACCAAACAGATTTATATATCAATAAATTCTCAATTCACAAGATGCCAACACAATAATTTCAGAACCATCTGATAATGATAAAAGCTGCCCACCTAGATTAGACAAATTATCCCAATTATTCTAACCTTTATGACATCATAACTACCTGTGGCTATTTAGAGCGACGCTGGTTCAGGTTGTTCTTCCTGTCCATCCGCCTCCATCTTGGCTGGGCTTTTTTGTTTTTGTTTTTGTTTGTTTTGTTTTTCCTCCTGAGACACTTTCTGTCTCTGCAACTCTTAGCTCCGCCTCCCTTCTCCCTGTCCAATCACAGGCCTCCATGCTGCACTAATATTTTAGTGTGATTGGACAGAGAAAATCCTGTCACATAATATCATTGTGACCTTTATAAATTCTTGTTTTTCTTGAATAATACTAAAAATGAAACCAGTGAATATAATTTCAGGAATAACTTGACATACATTCCAAGAATGGAAACATCCACTGCTCTGGCTTGACTCAAGTATGGAAATCATAGGATGGAAAGGATGAATTCTAAACTGTCTCCACCAGTGCTGTATCTTATCAGGCTCTGATGGAGGTGGTGAAGTGCAGACGTTTGGAGGAGGCCTGGAATGCAGGTGCTCTGAACTGGTCCATATGTTTCCAAAGCCTCGAAAGCAGATGGCAAGGTGTTGATCTTTTTGGAAAGGTGGGGAGGGGGAGCTTAGACTCATCCAGATGGGCTCAGCCCCAAAGTGTCAATCAGGGTCAGCAGACCAGGCGAAATCAACGGACCAGGTAGAGTGGTTACAGAGTGTTTGGGGAGCAGGAGGGTCACCTGTGGCTTTGCTGGCTACAAGCTTCTTGATCAAAGCATAAAGGCTCATCATGGAGTCAGCTGTTGAAGATCTGAACAAAAGAAAATCTTCAGGACCAGTGGCCATCAGAAACTCCAAAGGCAATCATGTTGATCCACTGTTGTTTTTATTTTTAAAAACAAACAAACTTAATGCAAACCAATCAGAAACGATGTCTATAAAGTCCCAGCTGTTAAAGGTAAGGAGATAGGATGCTGGGAATGTTGAGTTTGAGGTTAGCCTCACATCATGAGATCCTGACTTAAAATACCACCCCCCAAAGTCAGGAAACAGGGCAAAGCAGTTTTAATGTCATTAATAACCAAATCTCCTGAGCTAATCACAGTCAGTATTTTTCTATAAATCTCCCTTTTTCTAGGTGTCTGAAAATATTCCTTCCTTCAAAAGTGTTATATTTGTCACTGGGCATGGTGGCACATGACTGATTCCCAGCACTCAGGAGAACGAGGCAGAAGAATTGTGAGTTCAAGGTCAGTCTGAGCTATGAGGTAAGATTCCGTCTAAAAGAAAAAGTATTTTATTTTTATATGATATTATTTCATAACCTTAGGGATATTATACTATCAATGCTAGTATGTTCTGTGTCAGTATGTTACTAGCTGCATTCCAGTTTATAGCCGTAACAACATAAACTATTCAATTTATCCTTTGTGCCTGGATGTTAAATGACTTCTGGGTTTGGTAAGGAGTGGCACTATTAGGAGGTGTGGCTTTGTTAGCAGTAGAATGATTTAAGTGGGCTTAATGGGCCATACTACAAAAAGCATGAAAGACAACAGTGATAAGGGTGATTTGAACTGTGGGGAGCCTAGCTCAAGAGATTTCAGAGAAGAAGAATTTTAGTATGGTGCCTAAAGGTCATTTTGGTGATATTTTGATGATGAATGTGGCTGCTTTTTGCCCTTGTCCAAAGAGTCTGCCTGAGGCTAAGGTGAAGAGATTTAGACTAATTGCACTGGCAAAAGAAATCTCAAAACAGCCTAGTATAGACCCTGTCCTATGGTTTTGAAGAGCAAGATCAATTTGATTAAATGTAGCAAGCTGAACAAGGAAAAATAGAAAATGTGTGATTCTAGGACAAAAGGGCCACCAGGAAGTGGAATGGAGCTAAATAGATTCAAGGAGATAAACAGATTAAGAAATGGAATAAAGGAAAATGGCCTCAGAAAACAATCCCACCCAGCTAATCTTCCATCTTGAGAAAAGAAATTAAAGAAAAGCTTAGGTCCAGGCATTGTGGTACACCCCTTTCATCCCAACACTCAAAAGACAGAGGCATGCAGATATCTGAGTTCAAGGCCAACCTGGTCTACAGAGCAAGTTTCAGGACATCCAAGTTTAGGCAGTGAAGGAAATAATCAAAACCAGAAAGCTGGTGAAGATGAAATTGAAAGAGGGGACCATGGTCCAACCCCACAAGCAGCAGAACTTGGCAGCTTTGGTTACATGGTTCTGGCTTTAGCATCAAGGATAGAAGAAAGGGTTATGGACTCTCCCTTTGAGGCTAAGAAAATCTGCTGAGGCCAGTCATATGGCAGGGTGTCCCTGCATAGAGACCCAGAGTCTACTGTGTGAAAGAGGTTATGGAATCTCCCTCCTCAACTAAGAAAAGCTTCTGAGGCCTGGTGTGTGGCAGGGGTGTCCCTGACTAGAGACACAGAGAGACCATTGTGTAAAACTGCCAAGATGAATTGTGGATTGCCTTGGAGACCCCAAGATGTTGGAGACGCCAGAGCCAGTGGATTCCTGCTAAGGAGAACTATTAGCCCAAGAGAAAGAAGAATGTTACAGTCAACAAAGCTGAAAGGAGTTAGAGATGAAGAGTGCTTTGACATCAGACATGGAGTTTCAGGGTTTGAAGTTTGCCCAGCTGGTTTTGGGACTTCTTTGGTCCAGTATTTCCTCACTTATAGAACTGCAATGTATATGCTGAGCCACTGTATGTTGTATGTTGGAAGTATGTGATCTGCTTTTTTATTTTGATTTAATAAGGGATTAAAGTTAAGAGAGTGCCATGAGTTTCAGAAGAGACATTGGACTTTTAAACATTGTTGAAACTGTGATAGACCATGGGGACTTTTGAAGATGAACCAATGCATCATATTATGGCTACAAGCCTATGGGTACCAGGGAGTAGAATGTGGTGGTTTGAGTAGGTATGGTCCCCATAGATTCATGTGTTTGAATAGTTGGCAATAGGGAGTGGCATTATTAGGAGTTGTGGCCTTGTTGGAGTAGGTGTGATCTTGTTGGAAGAAATGTGTCACTGTGGGGATGGGCTTTGATGTCTCCTGTGCTCAAGCTATGCCCAGTGTGGCTCATAGTCTCTCCTGCTGCTGCCAGAGGATGAGGATATAGAACCCTCAGCTCCTTCTCCAGCACCATGTCTGCCTGCATGCTGCCATGCTTCCTGCCATGACAATAATGGAACTAAACCTCTGAAACTGTAAGTCAGCTCCAATTAAATGTTTTCCTTTATAAGAATTGCCATCATCATGGTTTCTCTTCATAGCAATAAAACCCTAAGACACAACCCCAATTAAATGCTTTCTTTTATAAGAAGTGCCACGTTCATGGTGTCTCTTCACAGCAATAGAAACCCTAACTAAGACTGCTAGTATTAAAAACCGCAAGGCCAGATGCATGGCGCTCAGTGTCCAGGTGTCCAAGTGCTTTCCTAACATATGTGAGTCCCTAGGTTCAACCCCGGAGACTGGGGGACTCTGAAATAAGTATTTCTCTGTCTAAACTATATTTATTTGTCCAGTCACTTCCTGGGGAGTACATTCTTAGTATAATTTTTTAATCAAAGTAATTTTAAAAGGTTTTTACATTTTGTCATGCTCTGGTGTTTAACTGTAGTAGTTCCGTTATAGGCACTTGCCTAGCATATGCAAGGTCCCAGGCTAGCCCACCATGTTCTAGCTGGGCATGATGTCACACACTTATCATCTTAGCACTTGGGAAGCTGTGCTGGCTAGTTTTTATGACAACTTGACACAAGCTAGAGTCATCTGAGAGGAAGAAACATCATTGAGGAAAGGTCTCCATAAGATCAGGCTGTAGACAAGTCTATAGGGCATTTTCTTAATTAGTGATGCAGGAGGGCCCAGCCCATTGAGGGTGGTACCATCCCTGGGCTGGTGATTCTAGGTTCTAAAATAAAGCAGGCTGAGCAAGCCATAAGACCAAGCTGATAAGCAGTACTCCTCCATGGCCTCTGCATCAGCTCCTACTTCCAGGTTCCTGCCCTGCTTGAGTTCCATCCATCCTGACTTCCTTCAATATGAAAATGTGAGTGAAATAAACCCTTTCTTCCCCCAAATTGCTTTTGATCATGATGTTCCATCACAGTTATAGAAACCCTGACTAAAACAGAAGTGGAGCCAGGAAAATCACAAGTTCAACTTGTAAGTATTGGGCCAACCTGGATTGGCCAGCAAGACTACTGCAAAACAAACAAGAAATTACTGTGTTTTGCTCGTTATTGGTTCTTAAATATAAGAAGTTTGTAATAAGATTAAAGTAGAAATTTTTTTCCTCATAGTTCTTCCACTGCCTCTTAAACTTAACCAGTTTTGGTGAGCTTTTTCAAATGAGAAGTTTGCTTATGAGTCCCACGCTTTCCCAAGTAAGATACCCTCTCCTTGAGAGCAGTTGAGAGGCTCAGACAAATATATATAAACAGACCAGGAGCAACGAGGTCAAAAATGTAAGTGAGAAAGAAATAGCTGCTCATAGAACCAAAGGACTACATTGGTTAGTTTTTGTCCTTATCCTAACATAGACCAGAGTCCCCTGGGAAGAGGGAACTTCAATAAAAGAAGTGTCTCCATCAGATTGGTCTATGGGCATATCTGTGGGGAAATTGTCTTAATTAAAGATTGATGATGCCAGTCTAGATGGTTCCATTCCCAGGCAGCTGGGCCTAGGCTACATAAGAAAGGTAGCTGAGCAGGCCCAAGGAAAACACTAGTTATCAGCATCCCTCCATGCTTTAAAATGCTGCCTTGAGTTTCTCCCTGGGCTTCCCTGGATGATGGGAACCCTCTCCTCCCAAATTGCTTTTAGTCCTGGTGTATATCCCAGCAACAGAACGCAAACTACAGTACTACCCATGAGCTCGTGAGCAAGCTAGCCAGATCCTCCGTGAATCCTGCCACCAAGTTCCCACCTTGAGTTCTCGCCCTGATTTTCCTCACTGACGGACTGTGACCTGGAAATGTAGCTAAGTAAACCCTTCCCAAGTTACTTTTGATCAGAGTAGTTTATCACAGTAAGTAAACTAGGATAGACTGGCACCAGACTCAACCCAGATAGTCTGCAACAGCAGCCATAGGGTGGCAGTTCCTATAAAGGAATTCCATAATTGATCCTATCATCCAAAAATTGCAGAGCTATCAAAATGTATTTACAGATTAAGTAGATAAACTAAGAATGACCCACAAGAAAACAGTGCTTGCCAACTTCAGACCCTTGCATCCAGAGAGCCATCATGACCACTGCACACTCTAAGCACATAAATGCGAAAAGACTATAGAGTGGAAGTCAGGCCCACAGTCAGAGTGGAGAGAGAGGTGACAATCAGACGTCTTTCCACCAAAGATGAAATGGCATCTGGGGAAGGCTGGCTTTTGTTGTGTTGTGTGAGGTATATACAGAGATGACCGTCTCATCTCTGATTAGAAAAAGTATCAACGTGCCCTGGAACTGGGTCACTGCAGATGTGATTGAATAAAGGATGATGTATAGAGCAAGGATGATGTCATACTAGAATAGAACAGGCCCTTAATCCATGGGACCGATGCTCTTATAAAAAGGAAGTTCTTGGATACAAAGACAAGCAAGCATAGAAGGGAGACCATGAGAGGTGGGGAGAAGACACCATCACTAACCCAAACAAGAGCCTGGATCAGGCTCTTCAGTGCAGCTTCTATCACCCTGACCCACACTTAAGCTTCTGGGAGTGGGAGACAGACAGTCCCTACTGCTCCCTGCCTCCAGTGTGGTGCTTTATGGCAGCCCTAGCTAACAAACCTCTGCACCCCCTTCAGTACCACAAAACGATATGAGTCATCAAGAGCAGACAAGCAGATTCCATCTCCAAAATCCCAGTCTCTTCAGAGACTGGGTATAAAATGCTAACCCACTGAAAACAGTTCAGAGCCTGTGACCTACAGAGGGACTGTTCCCTCCCTGTGAAAATTGCTGCTTGCAGAAGGCTGTACAGTCTGAGCAGAGCCCACTGAGCATGCTTTTTCAAGGCCTTCCACTCCCTCCACCCCATCCGGCTCACCAGTCCTCTGCTCTCAGTCAAGGCGGCTCTAGCATCCTACCAGAGTGAGCCTGTTCCCAGGACACCTCATATTCCAAATGCAGCTCCCAGTCTCCCATAATCCCACTAGTTTGTTCCAAAAACAAGAGTCTGTACCTTTAGAACTGGGTCTCAGCTAACTGCAAACTAAAGCAACCTACAGGGAAGTCCTAGGAGATGCCCAAATACTGCACAGTAACCTAGCTCCACAGCAGGCCACACCCAGGAGCAGTGGGCCAACTCGGTGGCCTTTCTGTGGACTTTGGTTTCATTTTGCATTTTGGTTTTTCTTTCTTCCGTTCTTTCTTCCTTCCTTTCTTTTATTTTTTCTTATTGTTCTTTTACCTGTTTGTTTTTAATTTTCATTTTGTGGGGTATTTTGTTCATTTGTTTGTTTATGTTTGTTTTATTTATTTACTTATTCATTTATTTATTTATTTATTCTGAAAGAAAAACAGAGAGGGAAAGAGCACGAAGTCCGGTGCTTAGGGAAACTCACTGGTTCAGAGCAGTCCGTCTCTCCTCACTGGGAGGGACACCATGGAAGAGTGTGTGATGTGGCAGCGCAGTAAAAAAGGGATCAAGAGCCAAGGTATGTCAGAAATTAATTAAATAAAACAACAAAAGAATCCAAGGTCGTATTAGCCCATCACAGCGTGATGGCTAGCACATCCCTAGCACAAATGCAAGAACTTTACAGGAATGTTATCTCCTGAGTGCCCTGAGCTGTCACAGCTCAACTGGGCACTTTCATGACTCAGCACTTCTAAGTATGACCTCATTTCAAGTCTCCAACAACTGGAAAAGGTTGTTGTCACTCTCCTTTTATAAATGGAAAAATGCAGGCAAAAAGGAGCTGCGTCCTTTGCCTCAGATGAGGGGAAGCCACTGTCCACACCCACTCGGGAAGCCTCTTAAGGGAAGTGAGTATCATTACCTCAGCAGAAATAGACTGTCACACAGAAGCCCCTGTGAGATACAGATGTCTCCACCCAGATGCTCAAAGCAGGCCTGAGTAGCTCAGACTGACCAGCCCCTCCTGGGGACCCCTGGTGCCCCCATGTGAATGACAGCTGATTTGCATAACTAAGAAAACCTAAAAATACCACTTTGGTCTGATTCCAAGTGTCTTTTTAATGTGTGTGTGTGTGTGTGTGTGTGTGTGTGTGTGTGTGTGTGTGTGTGTGAGAGAGAGAGAGAGAGAGAGAGTGCTGCATATCAACAAATGCTAACGTTCCCACAGTAGTTAGACTCTGCACATATACCTTCTTCCACACCTTAAATCATCTCTAGATGATTTATAATCCTCAGATAAATTTGAATAGCTGTTACTGTATCTGTATTGTTTAGGATTAGTGACAAGAAAAAGTCTGTCCTTTTTTTTTTTTGCACAGGCACAGTTTTCTGCCCCAAAATATTTCCTATTTGTTTTTGGTGAATCTGCTGATGTGCAACATACAGATGGGGCCAACTGGATAACAGATGGCAGAGTCCAGCGCAGCGCAGCATCACCTTAGTCATGGAAGCCAGAGGCTTCCTCCCAACTGCTTCACTAGCAGTGATCACTCAAAGAGATTACCTGAAGGGGTGAATTTCATACAGGACCTCAGAAATGTCCAATCTCCGTCCAAGATTTCTAAGTGGTAGGTCTCACTCCTGCTCAGCAGGGCCCACCGCAGACCCGGGCGTGTCATGGAGGCTGCTTAGCTAGCCTGTTTTCCTCTCTTCCAAATAGCTAACATCTTTAGCAGCATCCTGTGCCTGAGTCCACATCCTACATAAACATCAATAGCATCATACAACCGTGCTCACAAAAGCCATATCACTACCTGCCAAATTCACAGCTAAGGAAACGTGCAGAAAACGGCCACATCAGGAGCTGGGATGATCTGTCCTGGTCATAGTCCCAGGTTGGTACTTGCCTCTCAACAGAGCCTCAGAAGACAATTAAACATAGACCTGAAACTCCAGCTGTCAGACTACACATGCTCCGTCAACCACATCTCGGCCTCCTCAGATGCCCTCACTTCTTGCCTCATCAGACGACCCCACCTCTCCGCCTCCCTCTGTGCCCTGCCTTTCTTTATCAATTCTTCTAGGCGCTTCTTCCTTCCATACCTGTGGCGAGAGGAAATGCCGGGAAAATTCCCCATGAGTTCCTTTGGCGGGATGCCCACACAATGAACTCTCTCCCATTGATCCCCAGGCTACTGATTTAAATTAGTAAAAATCCTCTAGGCCAAAAATTTCAAGCAATGTCCATAATGTTGATGCTAGTGCTGGTTTGAACTTTTAATAAGTGTGCTAGATTGGTTGGAACTAAGTAGAGAAGAACAGCTAATGGCAGGTAGGAAGAACCTGTTGATTGCCAGTCAAGAGTCACACAAGCCAGACCCTGTACTTGTCTGGGAGGTGATTCAGTCCAGCAGGACCATACTCTTCAGCCATGGTGCCACTGAAAAAAACACGTTGTCTTCCTCCATCTTAGCCACCATGACCCTTAGAACCCCTGGGTTCCCCAAAATGGCTGAGTTAATAAAAAGGGGATGAGGGGTGGCTGAAGAGATGGCTCAGTGGTTAAGAGCACTGATTGTTCTTCCAAAGGTCCTGAGTCCAGCAACCGCATGGTGGCTCACAACCATCTGTAATGGGATCTGATGCCCTCTTCTGGGGTGTCTGAAGAGAGCTATAGTGTACTCATATATATAAAATAAATAAATCTTGGAACTGTTTTTACAGATTCAAGCAGAATGCCTCTTTGTTCTAATAAACCCCTTGGTAACACCAAAAAAGAAGGAGGAGGTGGGGAGAGGGAGGAGGAGGGGGGAAGGAGGAGGAGGAGGAGGAGGAGGAGGAGGAGGAGGAGGAGGAGAAAGTAGTAGTAGTAGTGGTTGTTGCTTTTTAAAACAAGTAAAAATAGCATTGCTTGTTTTATTGTTGTTGTTACTGATAATGTTTCTTTTTAGAAACATGATCTCACTCTGTAGCCTGGCCTGGTCTCCAATTTGCAGTCCTCCTGCCTCAGCCTCCCAAGTGGTGAAATTACAGAAGTGTGCTACCACACCTGGAACTGTTATTTGTGACATGAAGGAAGGAAAGTACGGGTAAATTCTTGCATGAGCCTAAGGAAGTTAGACCATCTCTTAGGTCGCTGGTGAGGACAGCAAAGAACAACTTGAATAAAAATACTGAAGACATAGCAGACAGAGGTGTCAGGGGCCTGAGGAAGCGGTGGGTGCAGCAGAGTAGTGATGGTCTTTGTTGCCTGGCTCACAGTGTGTGCAAATAGGTGTACACTTTAATTACGTTTTAGTTTCTCTGTTACTGCTCTTGTTAGCCCATGATCATCATTGTGGAAAATGGACAAGCACAGGCTAGAGCAATAGCTGAGAGCTTTATATCATGATCTGCAGGCAGCAGAGAGAGAGAGAGAGAGAGAGATTGGGTCTGGCCTGACTTGGCCTGGCGTGGCTTTTGAAACCTCAAAGCCCACTTCCACCCCACAGCAACACACCTCCCCCAACAAGACCACATCTCCCAATTTTTCCAAATAATTCAACTGAGGATGAGCATGCAAATATATGCAAATATAAGCAAATGTGGGAGCCATTCTCATTCAAACCACCACAAACTAGTTGACACTGTGTGTGTGTGTGTGCAGCAGTATGTCATCAGCGGTATGCTTTTACAGAGTAAAAGTCCATTTCATTTTGCTATCTTTTCACTTCAATCACTGTACTGGCTAGTTTTGTGTCAACTTGACATAGGCTGGAGTTATCACAGAGAAAGGAGCTCCAGTTGGGGAAATGCCTCCATGAGATACAACTGTAAGGCATTTTCTCAATTAGTGATCAAGGGGGGAGGTCCCCTTGTGGTTGGTGCCATCTTTGGGCTGGTAGTCTTGGTTCTATAAGAGAGCAGGCTGAGCAAGCCAGGGGAGGCAAGCCAGTAAGGAACATCCCTCCTTGGCCTCTGCATCAGCTCCTGCTTCCTGACCTGCTTGAGTGCCAGTCCTGACTTCCTTAGTGATGAACAGCAGTATGGAAGTGTAATATTCAGTGTAAGCTGAATAAACCCTTTCCTCCCCAACTGCTTCTTGGTCATGATGTTTGTGCAGGAATAGAAACCCTGACTAAGACAATCACCTAAAAGAATTCAAGCTTCTTTCTTTAATTCAGCCAGAGTGCTGATATATGAAGAGTAGAAAACCCAATACAAAGTGGCAGTGCTTTTCCAGTTCATCCCATGGCGTCCACAGCACTTACAGTCTCCCTTCTTAGGGCACACTCTCCAGTTGCATACTGATGGTAAACTGCAGCCAGATAGGTGGGTAGCGTTACCTTCTGCATGACGTAGGCTTCTGTAACTGCATCCGCAATGATGAAGTGCTGAGTTTAGCAACTGACCTACAAATCTGCCCAATTAACAATGAGCTCTAGCAAGCTGTGTGAGTCATTTAGACGATGCCACTGCCTATGAACCCATTCATTCCCCCAAGTTGCCATCTTAGCCATGTATTGAAAATATGTTTAATGATCAAGTATCAGTTACTATGATTATGCAATATTCTGAAAATATCTCTTTCATTGTAAGAGACTAGAAATTCTACTGGACCAAACAGCCAGAATTAATGATACGCCTTGAAGTCACTTAAGACTTAAGATTGATATCCTACTGTGCACTCGGCCTGCTTAACTTGCCTTTAAGAGCACAATATAACCACCAAACTCATTTGCCTTGGATTTACCATGCAATCAAGTTTTACAACCTAAGCTAATGCATAGCTGCAATCTAAAGTTAGGTGCTCTTTCATGTCCCTGACCCAGAACAGTCACGGGTAGCATTTGCTGAAAGCAGCAAACACAGATGTTGAAAACAATCTTCTAAAGTGAAGCTCCACCACAAATGTTGAACATAACGTATATATTTATATTGGTTGGTAAACAATGGTGTTTGTAATACTGTTTGTTATCTTGGTCAGTTGGGGCCAGTTGGAGTCCCTGACTCAGTCCTTTATAAACTCTGTTAAAGATTTCTATGAAGTATTCCTCAGCCCTTCCCCCATGTGATGTTCTCTGTGCTGTCCAACAAATACAAAGCAAATCCCTTTGTGAGGGACAGACAGACAGACACACACACATACAGTTACACATAGACAGACATTAACACAGACACAGGGACAGATTCACAAGATCCAGGCAAGTACAGATTCAGACTGTACAACAGACAGTGGAGCGAAGACACAGCAAACATAAAGTAGATAATTCAAATCTGGACTCATTCTTGGTTAAATGACTCCAGGGAGACACACTGGAGTCATTTCTTCCTTAATGCTACACTGATGTGTTCTTGGTGACTCAGAGTTAATCACCAATGTGTTTAACCCATGCAGACTATAATCTTTACCACCACTTCCTACCTTAAAGATTCAGGATAAATATAAAATAGGTTAAAAAAAAAAACTTTAAAAGCATTTTCTTCACACACATCCATTAAGAATCTTGAGTCAAATGATAGAATCCTCCACTGGTGGTGGCTCATGCAGGTAAAGGGTTATTACCTTCACAGAGTAAGCAATTGGGCTTATAACTTCATGGTCACAAGCGGCTGACCCAGCTCTAGGTTACATTTGTAATCAAGCAAAGATGAAGGGTCAAGAGCACAGTGTTTTGGGCACCCTTTCATCTGCCATCAGGAGCACAAAAGCTTTCTTGCAAATCTGCCTTCTCCTGTTCCTCCCCACCCCCTTCTTCCCAGCAGACTTCTGCTCAGGTCTCACTGATCAGAACTGGGTTTCTCAGTCATGCTGTCTTAGTTAGGGATGTACTGTTGTGAACAGATACCATGACCAAGGCAACTCTTAAAAGGACAACATTTAATTGGGGCTGGCCTACAGTTTCAGAAGTTCAGTCCATTATCATCAAGGCTGGAGCATGGCAGCATCCAAGCAAATGTGGGGCTAGAGGAGCTGAGAGTGCTACATCTTGTTCCACAGTCAAACAGGCTTCCAGGCAGCTAAGACAAGGGTCTTAAAGTCCACACTCACCGGGCAGTGGTGGCACACGCCTTTAATCCCAGCACTTGAGAGGCAGAGGTAGGCGGATTTCTGATTTCAAGGCCAGCCTGTTCTACAGAGTGAGTTCCAGGACAGCCAGGGCTACACAGAGAAACCCTGTCAGGACAGCCAGGGCTACACAGAGAAACCCTGTCTCAAAAAACCAAAAAAAGAAAAAATAAAAGTCCACACTCACAGTGACACAATTCTCCCAACAAGGCCACACCCACTCCAACAAGGCCACACCTCCAAATAGTGCCACTCCCCGGGCCAAGCATATTCAAAGCACCACCCATACCTAGCTTCAAACTCACTATCCTTATCTTCGGTGACAGATCCCAGTTGGCCTAGAATACTGTCACTGTCCAGGCTGGACATGTTGCTGCCAATATATGAACCAAATCTGAGTGTTCTCTGTAAGGAAAAGCAGACACAAGCTAGCAGCAGAATCTAGCCCTGTTCAGGTCAGTAGTGCTCACCAGAGTTTACACAGCAAAGAGCTGTTAAAGGCGCAGGAGTCAAGATGGGGTTTTGTCAGAGGGAAGGTAGAAAAATGAAAATTGCCTGGAGTCAACTCTCTTCTCTCAGGCAGATTCTTGCTGAGCGTACAAACAGGTCTCAAGCCTGGAGGTTGTACTACCTCTGCACCTCCAGCGGACTGTACAGCTTCTATAGGAATAGGAAATGAGTTGGAGACCAGGAAGCTTGACCCACACAGGCTCTCACTGCTGGACACATTAAACAGTGGTTTGGCTTGCGATTTTTCAACAGTAGATTGGGGAGAATGTGGCGTGCATTCAATATTTTGATTGTTAAATCTGAGTCCTTTCCTAGCCTAGCCATATGAAGTCTAGCCTCTATCTGGAAGTGAGGCCGTATCTGCCACAGCAGCTCCCAATCAGTGGGGCAATAACAAGCAGCAACACCAAGCCACCATAGCCTGAACTTGAAGTTCCTGTGTGAACCAAGGCTTGACCCTACTGTAGGCTGGTGAGCTTCTGAGTTAGGCTGCTTTGCACTACCCCACCCCGACCCCACCGCCAACTCCCTGCAAGCGGGCCTTTTCAAGGACTTGAGGCTTGCTTGCTCTTTCCTTGGTGCACAGTTTAATCCACAGATCTACGGTAGCTTCCTTCGCTCCCTCATTCCAACCTCTGGACTAGCTGAGGTTAATGAGTAAGGGGCTGGTCAGGTCAGGGCTTCCTTTTTGGCAAGGATGACAGAGTCTTCTCCCACAGTGAGTCAGGACATCAGCCCAGGGAGCTGCCAGCAAGGCCAGGCTTGGGAATGCTCCCTAGCCAATGACAAATACAGAAGTCATACTAGATCCTGGAAAAAAAAAAATGAGAATGGTCCACAGGGAGTTCCTCGGGAAGTGGGCTGGGGACTGTTAAACAAGGTTTAAACTGAAGTTAAAGCTCCCCACTTGCACTTCTGGGATAAAATAGAGCACTTTAATCAAGGGCAGTTATAAAGCAGGAAGTTCAATTTGCCTATTGAACTGAAACAAAACAAAACAGCAACTGTGCCTTGTTTGCTCCAAAGCAGCCCGACTACCATTCTAACCTGTGTGCAGAAAACTTGCACAGGAGCATCTAAATGTGTTCATTTTAGATTTTTCTCAACCAAAGTTCTCTCCTTAGAGTCTTTATTGTGGCGGGGGCAGGGAGGGGGAAGTGCTGCCTCTTTAAACAAGCTCTCTCTCCGGGTTTTAAAATGCTCAACTCGTTTCATTTTCTTGATAAAATTTATCTGTGATCAGGACTGAGTCAGACCAAAAATACTTCTATAAGATTTGACCTTTTACTGAAATCCCACATTGAGATAATACACCTAAAATGGTGGTTACCAGTAAGGCTTTTGTTTTTCAAAAGTACATTTAAAATAAATCACTTTTTTTCAAGCAGAAAACTGTTTTGAATTAAGTCCTTCACAGCCGATCAGCCTGAGAGTTCTCGCTCTTTGATTTCCTTTTCATGCAAATTACACCAGGAGAGTTGTGCGTGTGTAGCACTGTCCAAACCACATTTAGCTTTCACATTTACTTCGTGTCCAATTAAGTCTCACAAGTTTACTTGCCTGTAAGACTCTATAAGGATTACATTATTTTTTTTACTCCTAAAACAAAAACAATGCCAGCAAAAGCCATTTTTTATTGTTAGCGAATGAAACATTTTCCAATTTTACAAGGATAATTAATTCTTTGCACTTTTTCTCATGATGATGAAAATACTTTTTATTTTTGTGTGTACTCTTGTTTTTTATTGGCTAAATTTGCTTTTCAACAGTTCCATACCCACATACAACACATTTTGATGACTCTCAACCCTCCCTCCCCCTTACCGCCTTCCTTCCTGTACAGTCCCCACCCGGCTCTGCAGCTCTGCAACAAGTCACTTTCCTATGTCCAGGCCCCTTTGTTTCGTTCAGGGATTTTTAAAGCACGGTTGTCTGTGTGACCGAGAGTTTGGTACTCTCTGTTGGAGCGTACTCTCTGTTGGAGCGTGGTGGGCTCATCGTTGACTGTATGTTGAAAGGCAGTGAGGGCAACAACTTTTCATTCCTTCTGATGAAGTATTTTCATGTATTTTTTTTTCTTAATTCCAACAAACTCTTAAATGCTTTATTATTTAAAGAGTTTTTAAGGGCTTTTCATTTGAAGCTCTGTGACTTATTATAATAGCTACTCACCCCAGCTGTGAGGAGTGCCCACCTGGAGTTTAATCACCTGATTTCTCAGTGAATTCTTGTTTACCCTTGAAATGGGGGGGGGGGAGAGTGGGAGGGAGTGGTGAGGGGGAGACACAATTAATGACAGATTATCTAAAACAAAATCAACTCCAAAATTCCTGTGAGAGGCTATTTGTGTTAGTGGCAGATTTTGCGTTTTCCTTAGCAACTTGCTGTGAACACCTGAGGATAACAAAATTTTGAGCTGAACAGGAAGTCTAGGAAGAAAATCATTATGAAGCAATTACATCTAGTTTTCTAAATCACCATAAAAGGAATGTGCTGCCTCCAGAGTTAGCAGTGGTGAAGTGACAGGTTTTAAAATTGGATCAGAGAAGCAGGATTGGATGGATCTCAGGTAGTAAAGAGCTTCCCTGGCACGCACAAAGCCTTGCCTTCCATCCCCAACACCACAGAAGCCAAGCCAAGTTAGCTCGGGCCTGCAATCCCCACTTTCAGGAAGTAGAAGCAGGATGATAGGTTCAAGGTCATTTTAGCTAGCTGCACAGAGTCTGGCTGGGAAAAGCTAAAGATTTCATCAGCCCAAATGGCTGGTGTAAGCTAGAAAGGAGAATGAGCTGAATGGTGAGAAGCCGGATGGTTAGGCTCAGGGAAAGAGTCTCGGGCACGGTGTAGAGCAGTTAAGCCGCACTGCAACAGGTAGCCACCAAGAAGAGGGAGAATAGAAGAACAATGGAATAGGAAATCTGCTTCCAAGTCACAGGGGACAGCAGCAGCAGGAATGGCCACAGAATCTAAGGAAAGCCAGTCTTTTGTTTTAGGGTTTTGTTATTGTGTATTAGGTATGTCTTGTTTTGTTTATATTGCTGTGGATAAAACTTCTAGACAAGGCTAGCTATCTCAGACCTCAAGTCATCTGACACCTTTCTTTTGGACTAGCCACTGAGCAAAGAGAAAGTTTATCACAGAATAAAGACCATTGTAGCAGGTTTTGCCTCCTGGTCTATTGGACTAGAGATTGTAGGAGCTACACCTTTCATAAGCCAACCCCACAAGAAGGAGTCCCATACGCAGGATGTTCTGCACACCCCAACACTATTTTCCTGTGCTAATGAAAGAGTAGTAAACTCAGTGCTCCAAGGTATGCTAATCATAAAACAGATAGCGACATTCCTCCACCCACCCACTTCCTGGGTTCAAGGAGTATTCATTCAAAGAAAGTCACCCTGACCCACCCTGACCATTGCTGGAACCCGCTTTGCAAAGGTGCTATTGTTAGGGGCTCTTAGAAACTGTCTTAAA
>NC_000080.6:61359944-61429944 GCF_000001635.26 Mus musculus | reverse complement strand
TCATGATACAATTTTGTTTTATTGGTTCTTAATATCCATTATGCATATCCTTTTTATAGGTAATGCCTTCAGTTTCTTAGATAAGTTAAAACTTAGTGTTTTAGTCTTATACTTGTGGAGTTTTTGTTCATCCTTTTTGTGGGGCAGCATCTGCTATTCTTCCTGATCCGTCAGCCTGTTTTTCTGTTGTAGCCTTCTTTCCCTTTTTTATTTGATTCCCATATCCTAGTGATTAGAAAACAGACTTAATAACATTTAATATTTTCCTGTGTTCCAGGCAGAGTTATGTCATACAATTTATAAATATGAGAGACTGGAGAGATGGCCAATGGTAAGGAACACTGGCCTCAGAGGACCTGGGTGTGATTCCCTGCACCCTTGTCTTATATAAGGTTTACAGTCTTACATATCAGATTAAAATTAATTAAAAAAAAAAACAAACAAACCACATACAGATGTAGAGAGTTTTAGGGAGAGAGTCTTCCCTAGACTTAGTTAGTAATTCAGTGTTGTGTGCTAAGTTCTCTAATACCTGTATGCAATTTGCTGCTAGAGTATAGACAAAGGCAATGCTTGACATATCTAAGGTAATGGAGTAAGTTATAGGAAGGTTGTACTTGAAACAGCTCTGGAAGGAGAGACTTCAAGGCCTAGCATTTGCAGAGAGTTGAAACAGTGGTATTACATTTTTATCTTTGGTAACAATGCTTTGATTTGGCCTTCGGAAGCTACTTTCCTGTCATGGGCTGTCTTGGTAGGTTTTCTGTTTTGTTTTGCATTCTGAGAAGGGGGGGTCTTAGGTAGCTTGGGCTGAGCTTGGGTTTGTGATCCTCTTGCAGGCACCTCTCACATGCTGAGATTGCAGGTGTTTACTCCATAACCAGCTTTCTTGGTGGGATTTTTCAATCTGAGTGCTTTTGTCTCTTCTTAAAGTGCCTAACCTTTTTTCTGGCTAACATAAATTAGACCAATCAAGTTCTGTTCCTGGAAATTATATCTTTTTTTTTTAATTGAAAAACTTTATTTATATGGGGGTAGTGTGTATTTTTGTCTGTTTGCACATCATATGTTGAAAATATGTTGCTAAAAACAGAACAACAGGTTGGGAGTAGTATAGTTAGAAATCCCATAGATGGCTTGAAATAGCATCAGCATTGGGACTTAAAAGCAGGAAAAGTTCTTAGGACCATTTGTTTGTTGTATTTTACATTGTAGAACAGGTTGACAGGCTTTTTCTGTAAAAAGCCATAACCTTTGAAGTCCAAATAATTTACATTTTGGAGAGCTATATTTCATCAGCTTGCTGTAAGCACAAAAGGAACAGTAGAAGGATGTGTTGCTGTGTTCTGATAAAGCTGTGCTTATGAAGTCAGGTGATTGCCAGATTTGGCTTACAAGCTGTGTGATAGTGAAACTTGAGTAAAAGCAATAAGAAAATGATGAAGATGATAATAATGTTAGAGGCCAGAGAGAGGCCATGGTACATAGGTTTTCAACCTGTGGGTTGTGACCCATTTGGGAGTTGCATATAGGTATCCTGCATATCAGATATTTACATCATGATTTACAACAGTTGCAAAATTACAATTATGAAGCAGCAATGCAGTAATTTTATGGTTAAGGGTCGCCACAACACAAGGCGCTGTATTGAAGGATTGCAACATTAGGAAGGTCAAGAACCACTGGCTTAGCAGAAAAAGGGCTTTGTTGCCAAGCCTGATGACCCGAGTTTAATGAACAGGACCTCCATGGTAAATAAATGAATGTAATTTTAAAAAAAAGATGATACTGTTGATGAGTGATAATAAAGGGTCCAGGAAAGGAAAGAGCCCCAGGATATACTATTTTAAAGACTTAGGGAAATGTAGCTGAAGAATAGGTCTGTGGAAGCTTGGCTGCAATTTGGTGATACAGAACATTAAGGCAAAGAGTTCCCTGGAAGGGAGTAGTTGGAAGGCTGCTGCCTTGGAGGAGATGTCTGATGAGCATTGCAAGTATAAGCCATTTGTCTGGCACTTGTGGGCCAGTGAGAAATGGAAAACTGGGAGAGTAGTAGTGGCTGGATGCTGTATGATGCCAGGGAGCAAATCTAGTTTAGTTTGACTTTGATTTACATACTTGGTAGTAATGGAACGGAACAGCTACAGTAAAGAGAGAAGTAGTGTTTTTCTTCTCATTTGTTTACAGTGGTAGGATTTACTGCAGGCTAAACTGAAGAAATAAACAGAGAAAGAAGCAAGGACCTGGGCAGAAGAGCTAGGAGGAATTGTGTCTGGGCCTTACGGGATCAGATTCTAAAGGGGCTTCATGTGGAAAGTGTTGTGTCTGGCCAGCAGACCACAACCTGGGTTCTAGCCTGGAAAGGCATTTTGGAAACCTGGAAGAGAAGAGGGGCTAGGTGGCGAGAGAAAGGAATGTAGCCAAGACAGTTATTCTGATCAAGGCTCAAATTTTATTGTTGCGACACTAGTTATGAAGGAAGGGGGAGGGGACCCGATTCCTGCCGAATAATCTCTGGTCCAGTAGAAAGGTGCACGTGTGTGGCTCCGCAGGTTCTAGCAGTGGGCGTGGCAGAACGAATGAGCAGGAAGCTCCACCCCTGAGCAAGCAGGTTTCAGGCTGGGGGAGGGGAGACTACAGGAAAGGACCTGAACAAATGAACATGCCCTACAACAGGGGAGCTGACAGGCTACTGAATCTGATGGCTTCTATTTTCTTTCTTTGACAAATGTATTTCTGGAGTAGGGTTTGTAAACTTTTTCCATTCTAGGTGTATATAAAATAGGTATAGAAATAAAATATTTGCTGATAGTCGTAAAGAAATTTATTTTAAATCAATTCTTTGGTATACATGGAATAAACAGCATATGTTAAAGACAAAGTAATTTTGTATATTAATGAGACAGATCCTCAATGCTGAGAATACTTTCACATTAGTAAATAGCATAAGATGGCAGGAATATGTGTTTTGGGGGGAGGGGCCAGGAATATATTTAAAGCTATTCAGAGACTGTTAGAAATTCTGTACTAATTCCAAGCCCAAAATCATCTGAAGGCTTTTTAGGAAACTCAGAACAGCAGTTCTTTCAGCAATTTTTAATTTAAAGAAAAAATGACATTTATTTTGTGTGTGTCTGTGTAGGTCAGAGAACTACTTACAGAAGTCAGTTCTGCCCTCCCATCAGAGTCCTAGGATTGGACTCTGGTCAAGCTTAGCAGTAAATGCCTTTACCTGGAGAGCTGTTTCATTGGCCTCAAACAGCAATCTTATTTTATTTTTTTCTTTTGGATTTTATTTTTTTCAAAACAAGGTTTCTCTTTGTAGTCTTGTCTGTCCTGTAGACCAAACTGTCCTTGAACTCAGATATCTGCCTGCCTCTGCCTCTGCCTCCCGAGTATTAAGACTAAAGGTGTGTGCCACCACCACCTGACTTGGATTTAATACTTAATTCAAAATGTTTTTATGCATATGAGTGTTTAACCTGCATTTATGTTTGTGTACATGTGTATGCTTGGTGCCTATGGAGGTGAGAAGAGGGCATTGGATCCCTGGAACTGGAGTAACAGATGGTGGTGAGTTGCCATGTGGGTGATGTGCCCTCTGAAAGAGCAACAAGTGCTCTTAACCACTGAGTCATCTTTCTTCAGCCCCTCCCCCCATTATGTTTCTTTAAAAGACATGTATAAAACTTTATAACATAAGCTATATATGTCTAGAATCTGAGCCAAATTAATTTTAAAGTTAATATTTCATGGAGTGCAGTGCAAAGTGTGCATGTGTTCAGAACTAAGGCTGTAGTAAACTTATGATTTGACATGGCTGAGAAGCCTAGAAACACCTTGGGCTTATTAAAATGTTTTTAGTTTATTTTTTTATTGTTGGACATTTGAAAGTCTTTTATTATTGCTGTATTTCTTGTTACCTGAGAGAAATTCAGCTACAAGAACGCATATAGGGTTCCAACCCACAGTTTAAGAAGCTGGACTACATGTAAAGGACATTCTCAAAGAGGTGATGCTTAAAGATGTTTGGGCTGGAGAGATGGCTCAGCAGTTAAGAGCACTGACTGCTCTTCCAGAGGACCTGAGTTCAATTCCCAGCAACCACATGGTGGCTCACAACCATCTGTAATGGGATCTCATGCCCTCTTCTGGTGTGTCTGAAGAGAGCAACAATGTACTTACATAAAATAAATAAATAAATCTTAGAAAAGAAAAAAAAAGAGAAAAGATGTTTTAGAGATTGTAGCATAGGACCTTTCCAGGAATGAGAGGTTTAGCTGAACTAAATATAAAAGATGTTCCTTGACTTAGAATATTTCAGTTTTCTAACTTAGAGCTTTTCTATTTTCCCATGATTTGAAAATATAGATACTTCAAAATTTAAAGTTAATCTTCTTGAGCTGATGGTATGTGGCTGCCCTGGGCTATCTGCACTCAGCACTCTTGTTCTACATGGAGGGTTTGCCCAGATTACTGTTATCGTTTGAGGAACAATTTGTATTATTGTGTGGCTTTGCTATATTGTTAGCTATGGCAGTTATATTTTATTTCATTTACGTAGTTAGAATTGGTAAACCAAATTCAAAGTGTTGACTTCATCTTTATTTGAAAAATTTTTTTAAAGGAACTAGCAGGGACATTGGTAGTTTAGTGATTCCAAGTTCTTGTTTCTTTTGTCACTAAGGTGAAACTTAGGCCTTAGAGATAACAGTTGTCACTGGCAGTGTTCACAGTTGCAGAAAAGCAGAAGTTAATTTTGTTTTTAGAAAATTTCAAAGAAATATATAGAGAAAAACAACTTGAGTTTCTATGTACATTTAAAAACAATTATTGTTTGTAACTATATTATTTATAGCCCTCCCTATTTCATACACCTTTCCCTTATATTCTGAAACAAACTGTTACTGAATTATATATATATATATATATATATATATATATATATATATATATGCAAATACATGAAATATGATTTTGTGTGTGTGTGCATATTCCCACATATGTATGGAGATCAAAGGTCAACTTTTGAAAGTCTGTTCTCTGGCTACCTTATGGGATCTAGGGATTGAGCTAAGGTCGTCAGACTGTGGGCACCTGCTTTTATCTGCTGAGGCGTCTTTGTGTCTAGACTACACAAAAACTGCAGTACAGCAACACAGCATTAACATTAGTCAGTTAAAAAGTAACAGATTTGAATAGGATATTCCTCAAAGAAGGTATGTAAGTGGCCAATAAGTACAATAAAAGTTAATGAACATTACTACCAATTAGCAAATCAAAACAATAGTGAGGTGTACTGTTGTACACTAGGGTTCCTACAGTTAAATAATAAGCCTTAGGAAGATGCACAGATTGGAACCATCATTCACTTGTTGGTAGGATTGTTACTCACTTTGGAAAAGTATTTAGTACTTCTTCAAGGTGTTAGAATGTTGATTCAAGACTTTATTCCTGTGTATGTCTAAAAGATGGAACAGCATACATAGATGCACGTAAGTAGTAGCAGTATCACAATTTCAAATGTGTCTTCTACCTGAAGAATGAGTAACTAGAGTGTAGTGAATGTGTGTAGTGGAACAAGGCATGTGGAGTGCATAGATGAATTCCACAGACAGCAGGCTAGAGCTGAAGACATGGCCATGCAAGCGTGAACACCTGAGTTTGTGTCCCTAGAACTCAAGTAAAAAGCCAGGGCTATGAAGTTGTGGAGACAGGCAGATCCAAAGCTTACTGGCCAACCAGCCTAGTCAAGTTGTAAAAGATGATTTCAGTGAGAGACCTTGTCTCATAAAACAAATATAGAGGTCGGTGAATTGACTCAATGAATACAGGCACTTTCCATGCAAGTGTAGCATCCTGAAACCCATGTTCAGGTGGATTGAGAGGACCTATTCCACAGAGTTGTCCTCTGACCTTCACATACATGTTATGGCATATCTGTCCCCTCGTATACACATGCCCACACAATAAGTAACAAGTGCTAAAGTACTGAGTTTATTATATTTTAAAAGGTTGAATTTCATGTAATGAGTTACATATGAATAAAAGCCATTATTATTAAAAGGAAAAAGATATTTAGACCTATTTGTGCATACTTGGCATCTCTACATTCAGATGAAAGCAAGAAGTTGGGGGTTCAAGACCAGACTGGGCAAGAAAGATGTACTGGCTAGGTTTATGTCAACTTGACACAAGTTACAGTCATCAGGAGAGAGCATCAAAGGAGAAAATGCCTCCATAAGATCAGGCAAGCTTATATAGAATTTTCTTAATTGATGATTGATGGAGGAAGGCCTGGCTTATTGTGGGTGGGACCATCCCTGGTCTATGGTCCTGGGTTCTATAGGCAACCAGGCTGAGCAAGCCATGAGGGACAAGCCAGTAAGCAGCAGCTCTCCATGGCCTCTGCATCAACTCCTGCCTCTATTCCTGACTGAGTTTCTGCCCTGACTTCTTTCAGTGATGGACTACAATGCAGAAATTAAGACAAACCCTTACCTCTCTAACTTGTCTTTTTGGTCATGGTGTCACAGCAATAGTAACCCTAATTTAAAATGTTCTAAAGCACTGGAGAATTAAAAAACATATTTAACTTTGGTTCCTATTCTTAAAAAACAAATGGCTATTTGGTGAAATTATAAGTTGGTGGGGTTTTGTCTACGGGTTCCTTATAATCCTGTTGTTTAGGACAGAGTACACACTATTGCTGGTGTGAACTATAAAACTAGAGTTCTAGAGACACAACAGTGGAAATCCTAGAAAAGGGAGCAAGTCCACACATGTCTAAGATCCGTCAGATCCTGTCAGTCTGTAGTGCTGGGTAAACACCTGTGCACATATATTGCATGCCAGGGCTTCTAGTGATAGGGTATTCCAAAAGGATTACGTTGCAGAAGGCAGTTTCTGATGAGGAAACCTAACATGAAAAGCCAGTATAGAAATTTAGTGACTACTTTAGATTTTTGATTACCCTACAAGAAGACAAACACTGATACAATAGAACATAAAAAAGTGTGGCAGAATGTCTGTTTGGACTGTAATTATTTTTCATATAACTGAGGTTGTTAGACTTAAAAAAAAACAAGTAAAGTCAGCACTTATTAGTCAGTGCTGGGGCTTGAACCCAGGGCCTCATGGATACAAGGCAAACCACTAGCAACTGAGTTCTGTTACAGCCGTAATCAGCATTTTTTCTTTGCTTTCTCTTTCTTTGACCCTTTTTGTTTGTTTGTTTTTCGAGACAGAGTTTCTCTGCATACTCAGAAATCCGCCTGCCTCTGCCTCCTGAGTGCTGGGATTAAAGGCGTGTGCCACCATGCCCAGCTTCTTTGACTCTTTTGAAGCACAGTCTCACTGTGGAGTCCTGGCTGACCTGGAAGTCACTATGTCACTAAGCTAGTCTTGAAATTTTAGAGACTATACCTCATAATTGCTGGGATTAAAGGCATGCACACCACACTAGGTCCTCAAGCATCTTCAATAAAAGATGCAAGAGATTCGAAAGTTGAAACATTAATTTGTAGTATGTACATTGTGGACCTTCAGATTTTTGTATGTAACATATATTTTATGCTGGTATTCACGTTGTAATTGAGTAGAAGGATAAAGCACAAGTTGGATAGTCTGAATAGATATACCTAACATTTTTTAAAAAGATAAAAGATTAAAGAACTATTGGGCTGGAAAGACGGCAAAACATTTAAGAGTACTTACTACTCTGGGAGAGGACTGGAGTTTGGTTGACCTACATGGTGGCTCACAACTGCCTACAACTCTAGTTTCAGGGAATCCAATGCCATTTTCTGGGCTCTGTAGGCTTCTGCACCCACATGGTAAATATACATATACAATTAATACAAAGACCTATTAGGAAAAATACTTTTACTATACTGGCTCAAAGATAGTGATTGTAGTATGATTGTTTCTTTGCTGAGTTCTCTGTAGTCCAAGGTTACATAGCTAGAATGGTAGACCTACTCATGTCTCCTTGTAGCATTGGATCACCCTTGATATTAGTACTTAGAGCCATATGTGGTGAACAGTGAAAGTTGAACTACATCTGATTATTTAAAATTCACCCAAAAAATTGTCTGAATCATAAATATAGATCTAGTCAATGCCAACAAATAACAGTACTGGAAACAGATACTGAGCCAGCAAAAGTTATCAGACAAACTGGAGCAAAAGGCATTATCTTTGCTGAGCCTGGTATTGAACACCTGCCATTCAAGTTTGAGAGACTGAGACAGTGAGGGTCACTGCATTTGAGGCCAGCCCAGGATTTATAATGAAACCCTGCCTCAAAAACTACCATACTGTCTCAGATTTTTTTTTTTTTAACAAAAGACTCAAACTGACAACTACCTGGGGTCTGTAAAAGTCTGTATCGACCACAGCTATAGCTCTCATGATTTTCTGAGAGCTTTTGTGTTTTAAAGGTAGAGTCGTGTTAGTACATTCATTTATTACTTGAGCATGCCGCTGAACAATGATGAGTCACAGAAGATGGAGTAAGTCAGAAAGTCTTCAGACATATACTGTGGGTTGTGGAAGGCCTCTGTGGTCTGTTTTAATGAGAACTTGCACTGTTCATTCTCCTCATACCAGTCCCATTAATGTCACCATCTTCCTGCTCTTCAACTCGGGCATCTGTCCATTGTCAGGACTTTAATGCCTAAGAAGACACATAGATATATAAAGCTTTCTATTGCTATGATGAAACACTATAACCAAAAGCAAAGTTGTGGAGGAAAGAGTTTATTTGTTTGTATTTACACATTGTAGTCCATTATGAAGGAAGTCAGGGCAGTAACTCAAGCAGTGTAGTGACCAGGAGGCAGGAGCTGATGCAGAGGCCATGGAGGGGAGCTGCTTACTTGCTTGCTCCCCATGGCTTGCTCAGCCTGCCTTCTTACAGAACCCAGGACCACCAGCCTGAGGATGGCCCCACCCATAATGGGCCGGGCCCGACCACATCAATCACTTATTAAAAAAATGCCCCACAGCAGGATCATATGGAGGGAGACATTTTAAAATAGAAGTTTCCTTCTTTCAAGTTGACATAAAATTAGCCTGCAAAATATGTGGGTTTTTTTTTTTTTCAGTTTGTATCAGGTTTTATTCACTTAAGTTTTATTTTCAAATAGCTTTACTGATGGATAACTAACATAATGACAAACTGCATATAAGAACACACATTTTGTCATTCACGTGTATATCATGAACTGTCATCAAATCAAGATGACAGAAATAGTTATAATCATTTAATTTTTATTTGTGTTCTGGAGGGTTTGTATTTGTTCTTTTAAAAATTTGATTAGCATTCTTCTTAAATTGAATCATTCCACAATACTGCTCTAAGATTTTAAATCCTTGAGCCATAGAGTCCTGTATGAGCCACAGAGTGCTGGTACGTGAGATGTTTAGAAGAGGGTGTTGGATCCCCTGGGACTGGAGTTGCTGATTGTTGTGAAATGCCATGTTCTTAACTACTAAGTCATCCAAAGCTTACTTATTAAAGGAAGTCGGTGCTCTGTCTCTTTTAGTTTTAAGTTATAGTTAGTGTCTAAGATGCAGTGAGCTATAGCAGATTGCAAGTTGACATAGTTTCAGGTTTCTTTTTTTAAAAGATTTATTTATTTCATTTATAAGAGTACCCTGTAGCTATCTTCAGACACACCAGAAGAGGGCATCAGATCCTATTACAGATGGTTGTGAGCCACCATGTGGTTGCTGGGAATTGAACTCAGGACCTCTGGAAGAGCAAGCAGCCAGTGCTCTTAACCACTGTGCCATCTCTCCAGCCCAGTTTCAGGTTTCTGATTAGATTGCTGTTAACTGTGTTCATCACTGCTACTTTTTTTTTAAACGAACAGATGGAAAGGACTTGATGGAAAAGGAGGTTTGACTGTTCCTATTTCTCATACTGACAGTACTTTTTAATACATTTTCTTCTTTTTCTTTTTAATTGTAGAGGGATGTGTGTGTATGTGTCTGTCTGTCTATGGGTATATTCTGCCCAAGTAGGGCAAAGACATCAGAACCCCTGGACAGTTGTGAGCTGTCCCATGTGGATGCTGAGAACTGAACCCAGGTCCTCTAGAAGAGCAGCAAGTGCTCTTAACCACTGAACCATCTCTTCAGCCCCTCTAGACAATACTTTTTGAGTTAAAGTAAAAATGCTTATCTTCTTGAGATGACACTGTAGCACCAGTTTTTTTTTTTTTTTTTTTTTTTAAGGGTATTTGGTGTTCAGGAAGCACTAAATGTAGGTGAAGAACTTACAAGACATGCAAGAAGATGGACATCTATTTGATTATGTCATTTTAGCTCCCCCCCTCCCTGAGTGTGTGTGTGTGTGTATGCACGCTGGGGAGTAAAGGCTTACACTTCTGTATCGTAGTACTTCATTGAAGGAAATCAGGGCTGGAAGCTGGAGGCAGGTGCTGATGCAGAGAGACCATGGAGGGTGCTGCTTACTGGCCTGCTCAACCTGCTTTCTTAAACATTTCAGGGGTGGCTCTACCCATAGTGGGCTGGGCCCTCTCTCCCAAGAAAATGTTCTTCAGGGTTGCCCACAGCCTGATCTTAGGGAGGCATTTTCTCAGTGGAGGTTCCCTCTCCTCTGGTGCCTCTAACTTGTGTCAGGTTGACATACATAAAGCTAGATAATACAGTGAATATTTGATGTGAGACTACAGTGAAGCTCCATGGTTTCAGACTGGCTGTTCTAGCCACGTGGAAGGTCACTGAGATGTAAAGACTGGGTGTGGCTGGTCTTGCTGTGTGTTTGTTCATTTGCAAGTTCTTTACAATAAAATTTTAGTAATGAAGAAAATTTAATGTAATTAATTTTAGTATAATGATTACTGATTATTTAGTTGGGTTGCTTAACTGCAGGAACATGTTCTGAGAAATTGCTAGGTAATATTGTCATTCTGTGAACTAGATAGTGTGGCCAGTAAAACGGTATGGCTTCTTGATAGTGTTAAGAGATAGTAGACATGAAGTATATGAGGCTGTTATTGGAATGAATGGCACATCTACTACAGTAGTTTCAGTCAGGGACAGAACCAAGAAATTTTACTTACATTAGCTTTAAAATAGTGACAACAGAGAATCACATCTGAAAGGCTGAGATTCTAGTAGTTTCTCCATCCTTGAGGTGGGGGCTTCATCAGCTGGAGTAGTCCTAAGGTAGCTAGCTGTCTCTCACTGGGAGGGAAAGGATGGGGACAGCCACTAGGTGCTCAGTCCACAAGGCTGTGTGACTCTGCAGTTCCAATCTGGCTTCTGAAGCTAGGAAGGTTCTTGAAGAGCCACTAATCCATGATGAAAGCATAGAAATACAGATGTGAAGGCAGGGACGGGAAGAGCCAGCCCTGCAGCAGCAACAGGGCAGCCTAGCTCAGCAGAGGGACGGCCAGGCAAGAAGGAGGCAGATGATCTTCCTTCTGACAGATTTTTATCTGCTGTTACCAGAAGCTCCCGTCCACGATCAGGGTGATCAGGATGGGACTTGTCACAGCAGTCGAGGCAATCTGGACAGTTCTTCAGGTGAACAGTATAAGTAAAAGGGGTGGGTTACAAAGTATAGTAAAATAAATTCATAGTCTAGTAATGTACTTGTGAGTTACCAATGAGTGCTAATGTACTTTACGTAATTGACTATCCTATGCTTTATCCAGTGGTAGGATGTTAGGTTTATTTACTCTAGCTAGTATCACCACAACTGAGTTTATATTATGTTGTGTCTTAGGTTTACTGTTGCAGTGATAAAACATAGCAGCCCAAAGCAGTTTGGGGAAAGGTTTATTTCCTTCACACTTTTCATCTAACAATTCATTATTGAAAGCAGGACAGGAACTCAATCAGGGCAGGAACCTGATGTAGAGGCTATGGAGGGGTGTTGCTCATTGGCTTGCTCCTCATGGCTTAAGTCTGCTTTCTTATACAGCCCAGGACCACTAACCCAGAGGTGGCACCAACCACAATGGCCTCGGCCCTTCACATCCATCACTAATTACGATATACCACATCGGCTTGCCTATAGCCTGATTTTAAGACATTTTCTCCCTTGAGCTTTTTTTCCCCTCTCAGATGTGTTTTATCACTGCAGTAGTACTCCTAACTAAGACATATAATACATACTCACTCAGTGGTGGCGATGCTAGTTAGTGTAAATAAACCTACCACCCTGCCAGTTGGATAAAGCACAGTATATACAATTGTGTAAGCACATTAATACTCTCTGATTTTGAAATAAATTTAATAATAAATAAATTTAAAATAAATAAGAATTTATTTTACTAGCTTGTATCAGGTTGACATAAAACTAGCCAGCATACATTGTGACATCAGCATTGCAGTAGCTACCTTGACAGTAGATGATAGGAAATTTTTGTTACGGAGTGAGTACCAGATATGTGCTGCATTGTTGTGTACTGCATGATTATATATTCAGACTATTGTGTATTTTGATATTTAGGTTCTACATCATTTGCCTTTTGCTTTGATCACTACTAGAAGCTAAATGTTTCAAATTTTGCATAGTCTCATTAGCATAAGCAGAGACTATCCCAACCTCATAATTCAAAATTATGAAACACAAGAAAATAAGCCTAAGTAACATGCAGACACTGAAACTAAAATAGACCAGGCAGGTTTGCTAAAACTTAAAATAAAACTATTAAGATTAAAAACTTAATGAGTAGAAGAAAGGGGGTCTAAAATTGGAAATCCAAGTTGCAGACTGTGGAGAACAAAACATGGTAATAAACATTGATAAGTAGCTGCTTTGTAAAGTGACAGGTGCTCATACTAACGTTTAATACTCCTCCGAAAAACTTTGTAGATAGTTGCATATCCTGCTTTATTACTTACAAATAGGACAAAGTAGATGAGAGGACAATGTTGAGTTCAGTTTGGAATATCATGCGATTTGTGGCCATTTCTGGGGGTGATCTAGGAGGTACTTTAATTAGCTCAGGTGAGAACTATGGGCCTAAGAATTTTAAGGTTGGTAGCCTTGTGGAATACTCCCAAATCAGCTGTTTATTTAATGGAAGCTGCACTTGAAGGGATGATTCAAGTCTGGATTTCAGAAGATCTGAAACTGTCTATCCATATTTACAAATCTGTAGATCCCCAAAGTAGATTGGTGGTTCTGTGACAACAGGGACTGACTCTTAGTGGACATAGGGTTTCTTTATGTGTGATGGGGATGTTCTAAAATAATGATTGAGGTGGTAATTCAACTCAGTAAGGTACTGTGGGTGAATTATGTGGTATGTGAATTACATTTCAAAAGAATTAAAGTATTTTCATATTTTAACATTGATTAAACTTTGTTAAAAAGAAAGTATTTTAGTGGATCCCACAGTTAAGAGACTTAATTATAAAAAGACTGGATTTTAAAAGATATTGGATATTTTAAAGGGATTGAACTTTTACTATGTAAAGACTGTAGGACTTTTAAAGTTGTTTAGATCTTGGGGATGAATAAGAACTAAGGGTTGAGACTTACTAGTGATGTGTTTGTGTGTCAAGTTGAAAAGTGGTCAATTGTACTGGCTGGTTTTATGTGTCAACTTGACACAGGCTGGGGTTATCACAGAGAAAGGAGCTTCAGTTGGGGAAATGCCTCCATGAGATCCAGCTGTAAGGCATTTTCTCAATTAGTGATTAAGGGGGAAAGGCCCCTTGTGGGTGGGATCATCTCTGGGCTGGTAATCTTGGTTCTATAAGAGAGCAAGCTGAGCAAGCCAGGGGAAGCAAGCCAGTGAGGAAGGAACATCCCTCCATGGCCTCTGCATCAGCTCCTGCTCCCTGACCTGCTTGAGTTTCAGTCCTGACTTCCTTTGGTGATGAACAGCAGTATGGAAGTGTAAGCCGAATAAATCCTTTCCTCCCTAACTTGTTTCTTGGTCATGATGTTTGTGCAGAAGTAGAAACCCTGACTAAGACAAATTCAGTGCTGCTTCTAAGGACAGGGGCTTTCCAAGGTAAACAGTGTTTGACAGCGTTTAGTAGAAAATTTCCCATTTCATGTCAACTGTTGCACACATCACAAATCTGCGAATGAAATACAAAATTCATCATCATTAGAACGACACATCTGTAGGGGTGTGTGTGTGTGTGTGTGTGTGTGTTTAAACAGTATCTCATTTGCAGCAGTCCTCCTGCCTTGGCTCTGCCTGGTATTACAGGTTGTTTAGTCTGGCTTTGAACTTGTGATCCTTCTGCCTCAGCTTCCCAAGTGCCAGATTCTAAGTATAAGCCACAGAGCTTTTTGTAGCTGGCTCTTTTTTTTTCCCCCCAGGTTGGGGTGGGTTGAGACAAGAATTTTCTACATAACCCTGACTTGTAACCCTGACTTGTTGCAAGAAATATTAAATAATGAACCGGCCAACTCTCAGTGGGGCCTCCACTGGCAACTCTCTTGATCTTACTCACTCTTTCTGCCTGCCAACTCTCCACGAGGCCACATGGCTCCCACCAAACCATCTCTGGGATGCCCCCCCCCATTTCTTCTCGCTTTCACGCAACACCCCACGCACCCCTGGCTAGCCATCTCAACACCTAATTGCCTGGTAGAATCAAGACTCTTAATGCTTAATTAGCCAATCAGATTTATTTATCAATCATAATTTACAAGATGCCAATGCAATAATTTCAGAGCCAAATGATAATGATAAAGCTTTAACCCAATTATTCCAACCTTTTGATAACTCCACAGCAGCTTCCATTCTGGTTCGTGTTCTCTCTCTCTCTCTCTCTCTCTCTCTCACTCTAACTCTTAACTCTTTTCACTCCACCTCCCTTCTCCTGTCCAAACACAAGCCTCCTACTGCCCTAATGTGATTGGACAGGGAAAATCCTGCAATACTGGCTGGTCTTGCACTCACATAAATCTGCCTCTGCTTCCCCAAGTGCTGGGTTAAAGGCATACCACCACCATGCCCAAACTGTAGGTGGTTTTCTTGAGCAAAAAACATTGCCACAGAATCTTGAGTCAGTGAAATGAAAATTTCAAAGTTAAGAGTGGAAATCTGTGTGTGGCAAGCCTCTTGAACAGGCTGTTAGAATAGTTGTTGAAGAAACCAGTAATATAATCAGGATTTTGACCTGAAAGAAAAACTAAGCCAAGTCACTTGACAGTCTTTAGTGGCTATAAGAGAGACTGTCAGAAATGACACTGACCACAAGAAGATGCTGGTAAATAGTGTGGAAGTATATGAAGACAGATGAGATATGATCATTACAGGTGGAGTGTTGGGAGTGTGAGTTGTGGCCACTATAGTGATGACTATAGTTAATATATATTGGGAGCTTTCAGCATACCACAGGCACTGCTCCTGTTAGAAGCCTTTGCTATAACCTGAATGATAGGTCTTAGGAACCTTAAAAGAAACAGACAGGAAGGGGAAGAGAGAAGGGGAGATGGAGAGGGAGACACAGAGAGACAGTAGCTTTCCCCAAACACCACAGTATGTACATGTGAGGGATCAGTAATAAAACCCAGGCCAGCTCAGATGTGTCGTCCTCGGGCCGTCTGCTAATGTGTTTGACTAGTACATGCACACGTAATCTGCTGAATAATTCATTTGGTTTTCCTTAGGGGAAAACTGTTCGGTAGGACTTTGATGCTCTGTAATTTGGTGATGACTCTGTTGTTTATTTTGTGTGTTAACCTAGAGCAGTAGGTAAATGTGTGGTTCCATAATTAATAATATCAGTATCTTTACTTGAGATGGTTATTTTGTTTTTAAATTTTTTTATTTTTAAATTTCATGAACTTAATGATTTAAAAAAAAAACCTTTCAAATAACGTAAAGCATGGAAATTAGCCAGACGAACGTCTATATAACTCAGTGAACAGTTATAATAGACATTTGCAATGGAAGCTGCGGAGCTTTAAATTTTATACCTTCAGTATTGAATATATTTTATGTACTTGCCTACTTGGTTTGATTTGCTCTTGGTACTGAGATCTTTTTAAAAATATAACGTTTTAATACTGCCCCAGACTTGGTGCTTGGGAAACACTCTGGAGTGGAGCCAGTAGTCTGTTTTAATAAACCACAGGATTCTGGAATAGGCTAAAGTTTGAGAATTACTAACTCAAACCAAGTGTAGCATGGGAAGATGACACTAGAGAAGTGTTAATACATATTATCAGTGGGGTTTTGTTATTATTCATTTGTTTAGGATTACACTCTGAATTGAATTATAATGGTTATCTCTTACTATTTGTATTTTGCTGACTGTAGCTTGTTGGCGTTTTATCAGTGGATCACAATTCTTTATGCATTTATTTTGGGAACCTTTGGGAGCTGGGTGTTGAATGAACCCAGGGCAATAGCTAACTGCTGTCTCTACTGCTGAGCTTTTCTGACCCAGCCTAGAGCAGTGTTTAACACATAGTAGTGCTGTTTTTCCCTTTAAACAAACCATGTAATATTTCATACTCAAAAATAGCATTGACAATAATTCTTGAAGCAATAATAAATCGGATTTCTATGAATCCAATACCTGTTTTCAGAACTAGAACCAGTAAACTGAAAGCTAGCTATATTTTCCTCTCTGGCCCTATTGCTTCCCTCCCAGAAATAAATACCCATCACAAATTTGTTTGAGCCATTACTTTTCTGTTTTAGATTTATCATACATGCCTGTATATAGAAATTGTATATAGTAGTGACTAATTTTGCTTTTCACAAAATTAATGTGGAAAAAAGCTTTATTAACTTTTAGTGTTGAAAAATAATTGTGTTACAGTTCCTTAATTTTTTTTGGTATTACATACCAGGGATGCCCTCAGACTGTTTGTGTTTGTCTTGTGACACATACATGCAAGAATTTGAGTAGAGTTGAATGTCTTTTAGGATGATTTTTAATGTTACCAAATTTTGCCAGATTGGATGTAAGTGGTTGCACTGACATTCATCAGTTGCTCCCCGTCTTCCTGGACACTTGCGTATGTAATACTTGTTGAGCTAGAAGTCACACTCTATTTGTTTATGGAGCTTTAATGCACATATCGTTCAGTTCACTCACTGTGTGTTACTCAGCAGCTTTTGATATATTTGAAGAGTTGTGGAACTATCAAAACCAAGGTTAAAATGTTTTCACCATCACAGAAGAAATCTTAACATCCTTTAGCCTCACCTGCTGTTTCCTGCCCCTCTTCTTCACATTGCCCACTCCCCTGTACCCAAGAAATAGTAATCTTCCCGCCTGTGCATTGCCAATTCTGGGTATTTATAGAGATGGGATTATATAGTATGAGGCTTCCAGTTCTTGGGTGTTGCTTGTATGTATTTTAGTCCTTTTGTTATTATGCAGTTAATGACTATATAATAAGAACATTGTTTTTGTTGATGAGTTTCAGTTTCTCCAAGACCTTCTAACACATACTTTCCCTTTTTCTAATACCACCTGCTTTTGCATGTGCTCTCCCCCTCAGCTGCAGCACTAGAACTCCTTTTCAAAAATTAGCCATCCTGTGGGCTGCATCTCAGGTGAATGTGCGTTTCTCTGCTAAGTATACTGGTCATTGTTTGCCTTCTTTGGAGAAATGACTGTTTAGCATATCTGCCATGCTTTAATGCTGTCGCTTGTCTTTTTATTACTAAAGTGGTAACTGTAAAGATCTACTGTCTTTTCTAGTAACAAGTCACTTGTTAGGTTTATATGATATGCAAACCTCCCAACAGAGGGGTGTGGGATGTAATTCTTTTATGAGGTTTATGATGTCAGATTCTATTTGTGATGTTAGAAATCAGTGATAATCATTGTCTGGATCCTTCAGTTTACTTAGTTGTGATGATAGTGGAATTCTGTCATTCCTTCTTTGATACAATTCTGAGTTTGAAGATAAAATGTTCTTTTAGGAGGTTGATGTCTCATTGCCCTATGTATGGCTTTCATCTCTCTTCAGAAGTAGCTTTGTAATGAATACCATGAAACATGAATGCTTGTTTGGTGGAGGCCTTACAGGGCACCAGCACAAAATAACACCATGCAGTTAATTCCTACCTATGGCTACTGCAGAGGGCAGGTTTGTGTCCTTATACAGTCCGCAAAGCCAAATTGAATTTGGAAATTCTTTTGCCTTTCACCTCCCTTTCCTCAAGTAAGACTTAAAAACTTGAGTTATAATGCTTGGGAAACAGTTGATAGATCAAGGAACACATATAATGTGACTGCTTATGTTGTTTATTGAGGTACAGTTTTTATTCCATACTCTAGGACTGTAGTATTAGTTTGGATTTAGTTAGCTTACAGGTATGTGACTTGTGTGTGGTCTAGTCTTTTCTGAAGTGGTGGGTTTATTTTCAGTGTGGATTCTTCGGCTGTGTTCATCAGAGGCTTCTGATGCCAGAACCACCTGAAAGTTTGTGCTAACACTATGCTTTCAACTTTTTCTCTCTCCTTTTTTTTTCCTCACCAGTTTTTATTAAGGGCCAATAGTTTTTAAAAGATAAAATTGTTAATAAACAAGACCAATAAATATATAATAAAATTTATAAAGCCCACTTACAGGCAAAAAAAAAAAAAAAAAAAACCCAAAAAACAAAACAAGACAGGTTTTGGATATAGTTTGTTTCACTCCAACTCCTTTTAGAGTCCTTTTCCCTGGTGCCCTGTATCCTGATGTGTGCTTGTTTTTGACTTTATACTTAGGTTGGCATCTTTCCTCTCACTCTTTTTTTAAAATGCTGTTTTTTTGTTTTTTTGTTTTTGTTTGGTACAGGGTTTCTCTCTGCATAGCCTTGGCTGTCCTAGAACTCCCTCTGTAGACTAGGCTGGATTCCTACCTCTGCCTCCTGAGTGCTGGGTTTAAAGGTGGGTCACATCATCACACCTGGCTGTTCATTGACTTCATAAATGTAGCTTTCTCTTTTTCTTTCAGTTGTAGATAATAATTGTTGTCTCTTTAAATACTGCTTCTGTTCATTGCTTTTATCTCTTTAGATCTTGAGTAAACAGGATATTAAATAATTTATTGAACCTTCTGGGTTGTTGGTTTTTTTTCTTCCTTTTTTCCTTTATTTTTATGTCTTGTATTTACTGGTCTTTGCTCCCTTCTTTTCCCTCTTCTCTTCTTTGTGTTTATTCTTTCTCATTTCCCTTCTCTTCCCCCTCCTCTCCCTTATTCCTTCCTTCCTCCCTCCTCCCTTTCCACAGAATCTCAGTATAAAGCACATATTACACATGAAATTAGGATCCTCCTAATGCAGCCACCAGAGTGCCCGAATCCCAGGCATGTATCACTACACTGAACTCCTAATTGGTAAATTCCTTCTAACTTATTTAACTTTTTATCTATTTGTGTGTGTGTGTGTGTTTATGTAACCAACTTGTGAGAGTTGGTTCTCTGCTACAGTGTGGGTCTGTGGGAAGAGTCTCTGCAAACACCACATCTAGGAAGAAGGAAGTCTGGTTCAGTGTGACTCGGTAGCTCTTGTTGTTTCAAACTTCTAGAATCTGCTGCTAGGAAGTTTATTTTAGGCATATTTAAGTACAACTCAATTTGGAAAAAAAACGTTTCTTGGTGTAACATAATCTTGTGTACAGTTAAAGCTTAAGCATTAGTTACGTTGGAACTCTTTTCAAAGTACATGTCACCTTTTCCATAAAAACAGATTGTATAGATAGATTACATGTACCATCTTAAGGGCCCTGAGGGGAGGGGAGGACCTGGTGTAGCCTCATTCATACAGATAGTGCAGGGTTCACCAGGCTCTTAACCACATCCATTCCCAGCCTTCTGGGTGGAAAACAGTTTATGCATTTCTTCCTTTGAAGAGGCAGCCTTGTGTTTAACATTCCTAGTTTCCCTAGTGCTCCTCTGTGAACACAAAGATCTTGTGCCCTCTGCAGGTCCTAGGGATTGGACTTGGGTGGCAAATTGCTTTTACCTGCCAAGCCGTCTCATGCCCCTCCTCTGATTTATTTTAAACTTAACAAAATCTGTATTGAACCACAACAAAACTACTATAAAATTAACTATCAGTTAAGTTAGTATTTTTACATTTTATAGCTTAATTCTAGTATTATAGATCCAAAAGAGATGAGGATTATTATTTTGTTCTTGCCATTTGTTCTGATCTTTTTTTTTTTTTTTTTTTTTTTTTTGAGACAGGGTTTCTCTGTGTAGCCCTGGCTGTCCTGAAACTCACTCTGTAGACCAGACTGGCCTCTAACTCAGAAATCCACCTGCCTCTGCCTCTCAAGTGCTGGGATTAAAGGCTTGCGCCACCACTTCCCGGCCTGATCTTTTATTATGATTCTGTTTATTGTGGTTTATTTCCTAGCACATAGGGACATGATTAATCTTCAGGGGCTACTTTCATTTAGTAAACGTGCAATCTGCCTGTATCAGAAACAGTCTGTTGAGACCATTTTGAAGTTCTAAGTAAGTCTTAGTGTTTAGCTCTTCAGCTTTGGTCTGGGGTAGGACTTATTTTTGTTCCCAACGTGCAGTGGATAGTAACTTCCTTCTCACATGCTCTTTCAACTTTTCCTCAGGCTTAACCTGATACTGCTGCTGTTCAGTATTACAGCTTTGTTTGTTTTAAACAAAATGTAGTTAAGGAAAAGCAGCCCTCTCAGACCTTATTCCAGAAGTTACTGTTTTGTGTTATTAAGAATTACTTGAGAAGTTTTCTTAAAACTCTCTGCAGTAGCGTTGTCACACTTTGGTTCTTCATAATCCAAACCTCAAGCCTACATTTTTAAGTTTGGAGAGTTTCCAAGTAAGGATTATTGTAGTGGTCTCCAGAGAAGCAGAACTGATAGGAGATAAGGTAAGTAGATGGTAGAGGAGATGTGCTGGTGTCAGTGGCTTCATTGTGGAAGCTGAGAAGTTCCACAATGCCTGTTTTCTGGGTAGAGAACCAGGAAAGCCAGCAGTGTGCCTCAGAGTGAGGCTGTAGTCCCAGGAAGGGAGGCAAGGGTGGGCAGACTGCTGTGAGTCCAGAGGATAGGAAGTGTGCTCACAGGCAGAGAAGGAAGATGTCCCAGAGCTAGGCTAAAATCTACCCATCCTTTGCCTTTATGTTCTACGCCCACCTGTGATAGTGATAGATAGTTTTCACTCAGCTTACCAACAGATGTTACTGTCCAGTGAAAACACCCTTACAGACATACCCTAGACTGTTCAGTCAATAAAAAGTGAAGCTGCCTGGAGAAGAATGAATGCGGGGCCTATTGTAGCACTGAGAATAATTAGTACTTTACCAGCTATGTGGCTATACCTTCATTTAATAAATTGACAACCAGTTTTAAAATCACAAGAATCGTACATGATGTCAATTGGTAAGCATTTGAAGTCTGTTTTTAAATTCATAATCAGTTTTTCTGTATCATGACAAAGTACCCTAAATAATGAATTTCCAGGAGGGAAAGGTTGTGTTTACTTCCTTTTCTTACCTTATTTTGCCTTCTGGTACCAAGAACTCCTAGGATTATAATGCAGAGTAATAACTGAGTGGAATCTTCATCTTGTTCTTAGTCTTAGGAGGAAAATTTTCAGACTTGTGACAACTCTCAAGTATGTTAATAATAGTTTTTTTTCTGCTTTTATTTGATTTGGAGTTCTTTTGCAATTTTTTTTTTGAAAGACTTTATTATGAATGGGTTTAGTGTTTTGTTTTTAAGGCAATATTTTGCTATGCAGCCCTGGCTGGCCTGGAACTCCACTGCAGGGAGCAGCCTGCCTCTGACTCCACTGAGTTTGGGATTAAAGATATGTACCACCATGCTCAGCTGGGTATAGTTTTTTCAAATACGTTTATCTTTTTTGTTTGTTAATATGGTTCACAGTGATTAGTTTTCAAATACAGAAGCAGTCTTGGATTCTGGAATAAAGCCCATTTGCTGATGATGTATATTTCTTTTTGTACATTTTGTCCCTCTGTACCTGCCATGATTATGTGCTGTCTTTACTGATGCCTGAAACCATGTAGTATACCTTGTATATAGTAGTATACCTTGTATATAACTTACTTTCCTCCTATATAGACATCCTGATGATTTGAGTTTAATTTAACAATTTAGGAACAGTAAGAGATTACCAAAAGTTAAAAAACAGTTATAACAATATATTGTAATAACTTTTATGTGACATATATATCCTAACATACCTTATCATATTGTACTTCTGTGATGATTTGAGGTGCCTACATGATGAGATTAGGTGAAATGAGGTGAGGTTATAGAGACCATTGGGGGTTTTAATATAGCATTGGAATACCACATAAGGCTTACCTGAACACAGAGCAGTGCCTCAGCAGTTGATGTGATAGCTAACATGGTGTTAAGTAACAGCCAGGCAGATAGTACAAAGGGATGTATTGTGTGTTGGTCAAGGAGTAGCATTTTATCGTGCTGCTCAGAATGGTATAGACTAGTTTATTTTTGTGATTTGTATATTATATGCATTTGTGTAAACATGTATGTGCTTACTGGCATATGAGTAGGGACCAGCGGAGGACTTGGATTTTCTGCTCTATCACTATCTGCTTTATTTCCTTGAAGCAGAGTCTCTTATTGAACCCGAAACTTGTCATTTTAGCTAGGCTGGCTATTGAGTTGCTGGGCCAGCCTGTCTCTACCTCCTCCTAATGCTGGGTCTTCAGGCGTGTGTGGTCATACCCAGGGTGTGTGTGTGTGTAGTAAGATCTAGGGTTTTAATTTCAGGTCCTCATACTTATGCAACCAACACTCTTAACTACTGACCCATCACCCCATCCCCCATTTAATATTTTTAGACTGCAGTTGACAGTGGGTAACTAAAGACTTGGAAAGTAAAACTCCTGGTATGGAAGAGCTACTATATATTGAATATTATTTGTTTTTTTTTTGTTGTTAAGAGTTTTCATATCTATATGCAGAGAGGATATTGACTTGCAATACTCTTGTCTTATTTTTTAGAAAGATGTGGTGTCTTAGTCAGGGTTTGTATTCCTGCACAAACATCATGACCAAGAAGCAAGTTAGGGAGGAAAGGGTTTATTCGGCTTACACTTCCACACTGCTGTTCATCACCAAAGGAAGTCAGGACTGGAACTCAAGCAAGCCAGGAAGCAGGAGCTGATGCAGGGGCTATGAAGGGATGTTACTTACTGGTTTGCTTCCTCTAGCTTGCTCAGCTTGCTTTCTTATAGAACCCAAGACTACCAGCCCAGAGATGGTACCACCCACAAAGGGGCCAACCCTCTTGATCACTAATTGAGAAAATGCCCCACAGCTGGATCTCATGGAGGCATTTCCCCAACTGAAGCTCCTTTCTCTGTGATAACTCCAGCCTGTGTAAAGTGGACACACAAAACCAGCCAGTGAATGTGGATAACTGATGTTGTGGTTCTGCCACCCCCCAACCCCCAACTTCAGAAAACTTCTCCATTTAAATCCTCTGAGCTTTGACAGGAAACAAATTTAAATTACAGTTTTAGTTATAGTATTGTTAACTTACTTTCTCTGTTAGGTGGTAAGATATAGTTTGTTTTTTGGAAGTTCTCCCAGTTCATCTAAATAAATATATGTGTGTTTCCAGTTATTCCTTATTCTTGTGATGTTATAGACTGTAGTTCTCTGTCTTGATTTGCTGTATAAGTAGTTTATGTCCTCCTTTGTCTGTACTTTTGGTGTTTTTTCTTTCAGTATTTTGTCAGTTATGCTGATTTTACTTTCAGAGAGAGAACTTTGTTTCATTGTTCTTTTTCAGTTTTTATCAATTTGTATTTTTTTTTCCTGAAATTGGTTTTTATTTTATGTATGTTTTGTCTGTGTATCTGTCTGTGGCATACAAGCACCAACAGATGCCAGAAGAGGGCATTGGATCCCCTGGAACTGGAGTTAAAGACAGTTGTGATCCCCAATATGGATGCTGGGACTCACATCTGGGTCTTTTGTAAGAGCAACAAGTGCTTTTAAACACTAGGCCATTTCTCCTGCACCTAACAGTTTCTCTTCTTTGTTACTTCCTTCTTGTTTTACTTCCCCCTTCCCTGCCAGAGTCCAGCAGCTCTAGTTTAAAAAAAAAAAAATCAAGTATTTTAACACTCATCTTTGTCTTTAAATCTGAAGGGGTCCTTAATAGTATATAATTGAATCATTTTTAAAGTTCATTCTTCCAGTTTCTGACTTGTTTGGAAAGTAAAGAGTGGCAAACTGAATTTAGTAGTTATATGAGATTGTAGGGGACATTTCATACTCAAATTATAACATCCTGCTACTTGGCTCCTCATAGATGTATGTTCAGATGCATTTAGCCCATTTTGGAAAGCTCCATCCATAGTCTTAGAGTTCCAGCTTTGTTCAAAAGTCCAGTTGAATTTTCTGAGACTCAAGGTAGTCTCTTAACTGTGAGTCCCTGTAAAGTTAAAAAGAAGTTAACTTTCAATCTACAGTGACACAGAATAAATATTCCTATTAAAACAGGGAAGAATGGAGACAGCATGGAAAGACCAAAAGACTGAATCCCAAGGGCAAATACCACTCTCAGCAGTTCCATGTCTGGCATCTGAGATGTGTGGGCCTCCCTGGACTTTGGGTGGCCCCACTCTACAGCTTTGCTCTTTGCAGCACACATGGCCTTATAGCTTCCTTTTATAGACATCCTGTATCCCTGACATTTCCAGCATGCTGGAGTCCTCATTGCAATGTAGGGTTTACCTTAGCTTAATGTAGTGGCCTCACAGATTCTTCTTGCAGTGAATCTGACTCTGCCACATGTTGCCTGACCTCTTCTGAAACACTGGCGTAAGTCTGCATGACCTTGTATTTTACATGCCTGCAAAATTGGAACCATATGGATTTTGCCACCAAGTAGTACTGCTTGTCTGAGGAATAGTCAAAGACCGCTTAGACCAAGACTGCAGTGGACACATGTCTTCATGGCTTAGCTCAGGCAGTATGTTTCTTTAGGCAGCCAGTTTCGAGCAGAGAACTCTTAACAGAGGCTTTCTTGTTTAGGCACTCTGCTTCAAATGAAAGTTTTTCAAACAGATTTTCAGTTTTACAACGTGGAGCCTTTGATGGATGGGATCTTGCCATTAAGGCACCATGGGTGTGAAGGTATCTTCAGAAACCAGAAGAGAAGGATGTATTTCTTGAAACTAGAGTTACAGGTAGTTGTGAGCTGTCCAATATGTGTGCTAGGAATCAAACTCTTATCCTCTTGAAGATTGGCAAACACTTGAACCATGAGCCAACTCTTAAGGACAAAAACCATTTTTACGGTTTCAATTCAATATGCAATTTCTTCTTTATTACCCTAATCTCCTTAACATTTATAGCATCTTTGTCATATCTGTCACTTTTAAGTTTAACATTACTTTCTTCACCAAATAACACTTTCTCCCATTATTTCTGTTCAGAATTCTTGCTGAAGCCAGGTTAAAGGCAATAAACACCATTCATGCAATAGTCTGGAAGTTAGGGTGTCTTGAAATTTCCTTCTCCAAACAAATTAGTTCTCTACTTTTTAATTCAATTCAGCATCTGTAAAGTTTCCAGAACATAGGCAGAATGTAGTCTTTTTTTTTTTTTTTTTCTTGTGCCAGAATGTAACTTGAATAGCCATTTGGCCTAGTTCCTATAGAACCTTAATTCCCCTAAGGAACTTTATGAACACAGTGTTTATTGTTGATATTTCTGCTGGCATTCTAATTTCTAATTTCCTAGGCTCCTAACAGAATAGCTGATTGCTCTGTAGCATCTATTTCTAAATTCTCTTAAATTCCTCCTACAGGACCATTTCCAGCAGTCTGTCTATATCACATGCGTTGTTAGAGTAACCGTGATCAAGTACCTCAAAGAAGTAGCTTAAGAAGGCAGAATTTATTTTGATTCATGGATTGAGGGGATAGAATCCGTCATGGTAGGGAAGGCGTGATAGCAGAAACACGAGAGGTAGCTGCTCATGCATGACAAGCCTGTAATCAGAAAGCAAATTGCATGTTACTTTATGAGTAAAGAAATAGAATTCACTGGTTATAAGCCTCATTTGGCTGACTCCAGCAAAACTATAATTTCCTGGAAGAATGAGGTAGTTTATGGCTGAGGATATGGACATTGTTGATTCTGTGTCCAAATTCTTTGAGAATTTAATGGCACCTTGTTGCTTAGGTCTCAAGGTGATCTGCTTTGTATGGTATTTGCCAGGAGACAAGATAGGAGAGAGTAAGGCTATTTAGATTTCCTACATTTAATACACTAAAGAGAGGATATAACTCTACACCGACACATACCCACCACCACCAAAACCAAAACCAAAACCTGGGTGCAATTTGGATAGAAGATGGATTACTAGTAGCCAAGCTACATCACAATTTACATGAATCAACCAAGAGACATTTGATACAACACTGTCAGCTTTCTAGCTAATCACTGTTTATTGTTTAAAAAGAATTAGGTAGATGCAGTGGTGTGTGCTTGCGATCTTAGCACTTGGGAGGAAGCTGATGTAGGAAGAATTTGATTCAAGACCAGCCTGAACTATGTAGTAAGAGCTTGTCTCAAAAACAGATTAAGTAAAAGAATCAAATTTTTATTTTAAGATTAAGTTGGGGGCTGGAGAGATGGCTCAGGAGTAAGAGCACTGGCTGCTCTTCCAGAGGATCCAAATTCAATTCCTAGCACCCACATGGCAGCTTAGACTCTTTTGTAACTAGTTCTAGGTGATCCAGTTCCCTCTTCTGCCCCCCACGGGCACTGTCTGCAGTTGTACACAGTCATATATTCAGGCAGGCATAACATATAAAATAAAAAAAAAAGAACCTCAAAAACTGTTCAAAAAAGATTATTTTGGTTCTAAAAAGAAGACACCAGTTCACATATCAGCAGTATTAAAATTTTGGTACTAAAGTAATCTTATTTTTCTTTTTAGACGATGCGAAGACACAGAAATGAAGTGACAGTTGAACTCCGGAAGGTAAGGGGACTATGTATTTTTAAAAAAATAAAAAACAACTAAGACTGGCTAGGGATATATTATATATATATATATATAGATAGATAGATAGATAGATAGATAGATATAGCACCTAACTCCTGTAATCTCAGCTTTTGGGAGGTAGAGGCAGGAAGATTGAGATCGGGCCATCTAAAGTCACTAGCTGAAAAATGACAAAGCTATTAACTGAATGTAAATGTTCAGTGAAAGTTTATGAGAATCAGCTTAAAACTTTTATTACTGGTAATAGTAATTTTCTCCACTTTGACACATTATATTAAACTTAAAATCTGTTGGTAGTGGTTGATTGATCAGGTAAGCTAAAAGTAAGGAAAAGTTAAAGTCTTACTTTTAGCAACATGCCTCATTTGGCTGAGCAGATTCAGTATTTCAATTAGTTGTTTGACTTCTTAAAGTAATTCTTTTAAAAAATATCCCATGTTTTGAGGCACTTAGGTAGCTCAACAAGTAAGGGCACTTGCCACAAAGTTTGACAACCTGATTTTTATCCTCATGTTTATAAGGAGAAAACTAACTCCCTCAGCTTGACCTTTGACCTCCACCTGTGCACTACCACATGCACACACACCGTCTATACAAAATATTACAGGTTGAACTGGGTACCATAGCTCAAACCTGTGATCCCAATACTTGGAAGGTTGAGACAGAATTGCCATAAGTTTAAGGCTAGCCTGAGTTTGTGGGCTGTCTCAAAAAACCCTCCAAACAGAATAAAACAATGGTTTAAAAAAAGTCAATGTTCTATTTCTGTGAAGAGACACCATGGCCATGACAACTCTTATAAAGGGCATCATTTAATTGAGGCTGGCTTACAGTTCAGAGGTTCAGACCATTATCATCATGGTGGAGAGCATGGTTCTCTGGAAGCAGACATACACAGGCAGATATGGTGCTGGAGAAGGGAAGAGTTCTATATGCAGATCTGGAGGCAAAAGAAAGAAGAGAGAACCAATGGGCCTGGCTTGGGTATTTGAAACCTCAAAACCCCCACAGTGACACCTTTCCTCTACCAAGGCCATACCTCCTAATCCTTTCAAACAGTTGCCACGCCCTAAGTGTTCCAATATATGAGCCTGTGGAAGACATTCTTACTCAACCACCACAACCTTTCCCTGAACTTTCTTCTTGTTAGGTATGTAAGAAAAATCATAAGATTTTATCAGTTTGGGCAGAGCATTTTACAAAAGTTTAATGCTCATTCCTGATTAAATACTGAACACATTAGGAATGAGAGGCGTTATTACCACATTTTGATGAAGAATAACCACATACTTTGTATTTAATGGTGAAAGACTGAAAGCTTTCCCTAAGATTTGGCAGCAGGTCAGGAGGATTCATTCTTACTGTTGTTAATTATATTGTTGGAAGTTATAGTCAGTGCCAGAAGAATAGGAAGGAAAAGATAACTTTGTTTATGACAAAATTATCTATGGAAAAATCCTAAAGTATTCACTTTAAAGCACTTAGGACTGATAATGTAGATCAGTTGGTAGGTAGAATGCTTACTAACATATAAGAAGAAGCCCTTATTCTATCGCAGCACCACATAAAACAGTCACGATGCTGCATACCAGTAATCCTAGCACTTGTAGACAGGAGAATCAGGAATTCAAAGCCATCCTTAGTTATATAGTGGGTTTAAGGGCCAACCCCGGGAATATATAACCTCAAAAAAAAAAAAAAAGGTTAGAAGATCTAGACATCTAGTCTATAAATGAATTTTATAAGCATGAAGTTCAGTTCATAAAAATAAAAATCATAGTATACTAATAATATGCAGGAGCACAATTAAAAACAATACTATTTATAGTTGCTCTAAAGAAAAGAAGATACCTAAAATGTGGGAGATGGCAAGATGGCTTACTGGGTAAAGGCTTTCTTTCATTGGCAAGCCTTGATGACCCAAGTTTGATTTTTCAGGATGTACAAGGTGGAAAGAATCAACTCCTGTGAGTTTTCCTCTGACCTCCACACATGTATTGGCACATATACAAATAAATACATAATAACATGTATAAGATCTATATACTGTAAGCTATGAAATGCTAAATAGAAGGAAGATTTTATATAAACAGTTAAATATACTATATTCATAAATGGGCAACCCCAGTATAGTAAAAGTGCTAGCCCACATCAATCTGTTGGTTTAATATGTTATCTATCAAATCTTAATCAAGAATTTTTGTAGACATAGAAAAGCTTATCATAAAATGTACTCTAGCCGGGCATGGTGATGCATGCCTTTAATCCCAGCACTCGGGAGGCAGAGGCAGGCGGATTTCTGAGTTCGAGGCCAGCCTGGTCTACAAAGTGAGCTCCAGGACAGCCAGGGCTACACAGAGAAACCCTGTCTCAAAAAACCAAAACAAACAAACAAAAAAGTACTCTAGGATAGCTAACATAGTCTTGGGGAAAAAAACAACAACCAAGAAATTGCTTTTGAGTACATAGTAAATAGTAACCAGTACTTCACTGTTATCAGACAGGTACACGGATCCATGGAACAGATAAAAAACTCAGAAGTAGACCCAAATCCAGAAGCAGACCCCCAACAGATGGCTTGCTTGCTTGCTTATCTATCTATTTAATGTTTCTGTGAATTGAACCTATATAGCACATATTAGGCCTCTACTTCCAAGCTGTAGCTTTAGCCCCCAGCTGATTTTTGGTAACAGTACAATTTGATTTCATTGGAAGAAGCATACCCTTTTATCAAGAGGCATCTAACAATTGAACATACATACATCCATATTTAAGAAGTTGGAGAGATGGCTCAACGGTTTAGAGCACTGGCTGCTCTTCTAGAGAATCTGGAGTTCCAGCCCCACGTAATGGATCACAAACCCAGTCCTTGGGTTTCTGGTGCCGCCTTCTGGCCTCTGTGGGAATCAGGCACATGCAGCATATGCAGACATGTAGGTAAGCAAAACATCTGAACACATAATAATAATAAAGTTTTTTTTTTTATTATTATTATTATATGTAAGTACACTGTAGCTGTCTTCAGACACTCCAGAAGGAGTCAGATCTTGTTACGGATGGTTGTGAGCCACCATGTGGTTGCTGGGATTTGAACTCCGGACCTTCTGAAGAGCAGTCGGGTGCTTTTACCTGCTGAGCCATCTCACCAGCCCCAATAATAAAGTTTTAAAAATAACAAAAAGTGTACCTGAGCCCAAACCACACCATGTGCAAAAATATAGACTCAGGTGATAGGTTTAAATATGAAACACAAAAGTATAAAAGTTGTAGAAAAAAATCATGAAGAAAATGTTGAGTGTCTAGGGTAAGACATAGACTTAAGAGTAAGCCACAGAAACATAATCTATATAATAAGACAAGCTGTGGATGAGTCTCCCTGGCTTCCCCATACACACCTTCTCCTCAGTCCAACATATTTGCTCATTTCCCCCATCTAGTACCAGTCAGCCTGTATCTTTTGATAGGAGAATTGAGGCCATTGATATGTAAAGTTATCATTGAAACATGTATGTTAAATATAGCCTACAAGCCAAACCCAAAGAAAACACAGGGAGAATGTTTAGGGCTGAAGAGAAGAGTGAATATAGCAGTCAGACTGGAAAGATACACAGAGTACTACTGAGAACAGAAACAACATGGAAAATCAACACCACAGTGACAGGTTGGCTGAATGAATAAAGAAAAAAAATTGCATCAGTATTTTATACATCTTAGCCTTAAAGATAGGCATTTCCTTAAATTAAAAGGCTAGACAAAAGTACCAGTTAAATGGGACCAGTTAGCAGACAGGTGTCTGTATCTTAATACCTGACAAAATAGACTGCAGGTGAAAACTGATTAGAAGAAATAAAGGGTACTTCATTCTAAGCAAATAGTTAACCAAGAAGACATTGCTATCCTTACTGTATGTGTAATTTCATTTAGGAAAAAACAAAACAAAACCAAGAACTACTACTGGATTTATAGGCACAGTTTCACATCAGTTCATTAATAGATAATTTTAGTACCCCAATTTTCTCCCCATAGACAGGTCAAATGGACAAAAATAAAAAGAGAAACATCAGAATTAATTGACACCTTGCATTAGATGGATTTAATAGGTATACACAAAATAATCCATGCAGACCACAGTAGTATAATTCTATGCATCAGTCCACATATGATTCTCTAGAGTAAACCACATACTGGAACATGAAACAGGGTTTTTTTTGTTTTTTGTTTTTGTTTTTTTTTTTTTAATTAAAAAAGATTGCTGGGCAGTAGTGGCACGCCTTTAATCCCAGCACTTGGGAGGCAGAGGCAGGGGGATTTCTGAGTTCAAGGCCAGCCTGGTCTACAGAGTGAGTTCCAGGACAACCAGGGCTACACAGAGAAAACCTGTCTCGAAAAACCAAACCAAACCAAACCAAAACAAATCCCCAAAAGATTGAAAATGCTCCCTGCATTCTACCTTACCACAGTGTAATAAAAATTGAAATAAATACAGAGATTAAACAATTTATTATTGAATAATGAATGGGTCAAAGAAGAAATGAAGAAAGAAGAATTTCTTGGAATTAAATGAGAATGCAAACACAACATGAAAAGTCTCGGACACATCGAAAGACAAGAGCAAACCAAATCCAAATTATTCTAAAATTCAGAGCAGAAACTAATACATGTAATAGAAACAAAGAAAACAAAGAGTCAACAAATCTAAAGAGCTGATTCTTTGAAAAGATAACAAGAGTGACAGATTCATGTCTTAATTAACCAAAGGTAATAGAGGATTGCATATTAACAGATGGGAACAAGGAAACAATACAACAGACACCAAAAAAAATTCAGATGTTATAGGGGAATACTTTAAAAACCTACAACATTTCGTTAAGCTGGAAAACCTAAAAGACATGATGAAATCTCTAGATTCAGCATCAAGAGTTAGTAACCTAAAGATGTATAACTAATGAGATTGGAATAATAATAAAAGCCTTCCAGGTTTAAAAAAATAGAAGACAACAAGACCAGATAGTCGAGGACCAGATGGAGTCAGAGTTGGAAAAAGTATCTCTAGCCAATCCGTAAACTATTCAAGAATAGAAACTATGGTGGTTTGAATATGCTTGGCCCAGTAAGTGGCACTATTAGAAGGTGGGGTCTTGTTGGAGTAGATGTGTCAATGTGCATGTGGGCTTTAAGACCCTCATTCTAGCTATCTGGAAGCCAGTAATCTCCTAGCAGCCTTAAGATGAAGATGGAGAACTCTCAGATCCTCCTGCACCATGCCTGCCTAGATGCCACCATATTCCAACCTCTGAACCTGTAAGCCAGCCCCAATTAAATGTTGTCCTTATAAGAGTTGCCTTGGTCCCGGTGTCTATTCATAGCAGTAAAACTCTTAACTAACACAGAAACAGAGATAGAAACTCCCAAACTCCTTCTCACAAGCCAGTATCACTCTAATACCCAAACCAGGCATAATAAGAAATCAACAAAGACTCAAAAATACTGAACTAAACTTTCTGTTTCCATTCTCTGGGAACTCCCCATATATTCATATCCAGCTCTTCCTTACCCCATTCCTTGTGTCAACCCCCAATACCAGAGCCATTCTCTATCTGGGAATCAGCTGACCATACTGGCCTAGAATCAGGTAGGCAGTCTTTATTCTCCCTCCTATCCTCCCTTTCCAACTCCCCAGTCTCACCCTTTAGCAGACCACTTACAGAGTCCTGTACTTCCCCTCTGCCTCCATTCCTTGGGAGCTCTGTAGAACTTAGCAGCAGTTTTCAAACCTTCCTGGCCACCCATCCCCTGTGTCAGCCACCAAGATCTGAAGGCACTCTCTACTATGCTCATCTGAATATCAGTCAGGTGATTTTCATTCTCCTTCCTGTCCTCCATTGAAAACTTTTCAGTCTCAACCCCAGCCCAGGAGTAGATGTCCTTCAAGGGCTAGTCATCTCTTTCTGACTCCACTCCTGGGGACCTTCACCAAACCTCGTGGCTGATCCAGCTTTCTTCCTCCCTGTTGACCCTTTCAACTCTCTTCTCCCTTCTGTCTTGTCTTCATTTCTTCGGTTCAACCCCTGATACCTAGCAGCACATTCTATCCAGGATCCCAGTGACCACACCTGGTAGGGACTTCTATGTTCCTTACCAGACAACCCATAGTCACCACACGGTCCTCAGATTTAGAGAGAGAACTAGTAATGCTGCCGCACTCACCCAATAAAGACCAGACCAATGATAAATACCTAGACTCACAAGCATCCAGAACTAAGATGCCTAGACAACAGTGCAGAAACTCAAACATTAATAGTCAAGATAATATGCCTCCATTAGAACCCAGCAACCCTCTTACAGTAGGCCCTGAGAAATGCAGTCATAGCTGAAGCACAAAACAAGGGCTTTAGAATAGCATTTACGCCGGGCAGTGGTGGTGCACGCCTTTAATCCCAGCACTAGGGAGGCAGAGCAGGCGGATTTCTGAGTTCTGAGCCCAGCCTGGTCTACAAAGTGAGTTCCAGGACAGCCAGGGCTATACAGAGAAACCCTGTCTCGAAAAACAAACAAACAAACAAACAAACAAACAGAATAGCATTTACAGACATGTTCAAGGACTTTAAAGTTGATAGTAGTAAATTCTTCAATGAAGTCTGAAAATACAAAAAGTGGAATAAATTAATGAAAATAATTGAAAACATGAAAGTAGAAACAATAAAGAAAACCAAAACTGCAAATCAAAGTTTAGGAAATCAAAAAAACCTCAGAGGTAAGTCATACTAACAGATTATAAGAAGTGGAAGAGATGATCTCAGGCTTTGAAGATAGAAGAATTGGATAATTTAGTTGAAGAAAATGTTAAATCTCAAAACATCCAGGAAATCTGAGGCATTATAAACAGACTAAATCTACAAATAATAGGAAGAGAGGAAGAAGAAACAAGCCTAGGTTAATAAAAGTAAAATATTTTCAACAAAAACATGCAGAGAATTTTCCTAATACAAAAGGTCTCTCTTTTCCTGTGTTGTATTCTGATTTTTTAAATTTTAAATTATTATTATTAGATGCCTATTTCCTTCCTAGAAATTATTAGAGATCTGCTTGCCTCATTCTCCAGAGTGCCCAGTTACAACCTCTTAGCTACATATATAAGAAGATTACATGATTCCTTGGGAAAATGCTTATTCAGGGGTTGGGGAGGTGGGTGTACAGAGAGAAGCCTACAGAATTAACTTGAGTGCTATAAGGCCATTTTCTTTAATGTCAATGAAATTAAGTTAGAAATTAATGAGTAAGCTAGATTTGATGGTATATTCCTATAATCCTACTCTTTAAGGAGCAGGAAGAGCTCTACAAGTTTAAGCCTAGCCTGTTCCACTCAGTGAATTCTAGGCTAACTAGGGCAACATAGTGAGGTTGTCCAAAAAGCATTATCAACAATAAAAACACAGAAAACAAAAACAACAACAACAAAAAAACCAAACCAGTGAATAAGAAAGTAAAGCTTGATAATTGTGAAAGTCTTTTAAACTAAATCATTTGAGCATCAACAAGATCTTATCTCAGTCAGAACCTATAGAATGTTGTTAGTGGTGCTATATTTTAAACAGTTAAGGCAAGTTGAATTAACAAATATTAGGAATCCTAAAATTTTAATTCTCAAATTCTAAATTCTGTTAATTAAGAAAGACTTAAGAAAATGAGTATCAAGTGAAACTAAGTACTTCAAAACAGTAGTCATTGTATTCATTGTCTGACCTGAGAGTGGTTGCTTGTTAATGGTTCACTATATCTGGGGTTAGTAATTAATGATCTAGGGTCGTCTCTATAAGTGTCTGGATGTTGGCTGAGACCTTGCTTGTTCTCCACGTCCCGTAGCCCAGTCTTCTGTTGTTCAGTGTTTCCCTGGTAGTTTGAGAAAGAGCAGTAAGAGAGGACGGTCTCCACCATCTGAGTACTTTCAAGCTCTCTAGTCTAATGCTCCTCTGCCAAGGCAGGCAGGTCACACCGCTCCACCTCTGCTCAGCACAGACTGTACTGCTGCAAGTGTGGAAACAGGGAGGGAGATCTTGTTTAACCACCTACACGTAGTGAGATAGATGGCAGGGTAGGTGTGGAGTACCCATGCTGAGTTCTAAAAACAAATTAATCAGGAGCGAAAAACTATTGTAATTTCTTTTTCCTTTTTTTGCAAGATAAAAGTAGTATTGTAGGTGAGTACTAGCAGCCATTCAAAGAAGCAAATAATTCCAGTTTGTTAAATGATTTCAGATGTAAGAAAAGAAGACACACTTCCCAGTTCCTTATGAAACAAGAAAAAAAAAACACCATCAGAGCATCAAATGATGCTTGTCATCCAGTTCCACTTGGGGAAAGAGAAGAACATTTTAAATAAAATCTTAATAAACTGAGTCCAATAATACATAATTTAGAAAAATTTTGGAATGTTTGTCCTTGAATTAAAAGGGTAGTTTAATGTTGAAAAATGGGTTATTTCATCCCCATTTGCAGAGGAAAGTGGGAAGTTGATAAAAGAGGAACATAATTTGGTAAAACTAAATATTCTCTCATGAATGAAAGGAAACCTAACAAGTTAGATATAGAAAGGTTCTTTCTGCTCTGTATGGTGGCATGTGCTTTTATCCTGGCACTCTGAAGGCAGAGGCAGCCACATCTCCTTGAGTTTGGGGCCAGTCTGGTATGCATAGCAAGTTAAACAGACCTATTGGGGGGTCTACTTACTCTACCTAGTGAGACACTGTCTCTCAAAATAAAATATCAGAAATGATCTTCCAAACTAGACAAGAGCATACTTAGCTGTATAACACATGGCTGTAGATAATGTCCAAGTACTGACCTAAGAGTGGGGAATGTATGTCTATACCTGGAAGAGCAGGAGTAATGGATAAGATTCCTGAAAGGCTTTGGAAGCGTAACTTTTCAGGTGCTAAGAAGCTGGACTAAACCAGCATGAAAATAGAAGGGATCAAGGTTAAAATAGTTTGGGGAAGAGGTATTATCTTAAGGTTTCTAACCACATGACTGAAACAGCCTGAGAGAAAGAGTTTATTTCATCTTCTAGCTTGCGTAGTCAATTATCTAGGGAAGTCATTAGGAACTGAAATGGAGGCCATAGAAGAGTGTTGCTTACTTACTGGTGTGTACCTTGTGGCTTGCTATCCTGCTTCCTTACAGTACCTGAGACCACCAACCCATGGGTAACATTTCTAGTGTTACCTAGACCCTCTGAAATTAACCATTAATCAAGACAGTGCCCCATAGTCTTGTCTCTAGACAAATCTCACGGAGGTATTTTCTTAACTGAGAGTTCCTGTAGTTTGTATCAAGTTGACAAAAAACTAGCTGGGGTTATAGTTGTACTGAAAGTTGATTTGTTTAAAGTTTTAAATGGAATAAGTTGTTAGCTTTTTGGAAACAATCTCAGATTTGTAGTTTGAAAGTTAAAGTTCAAAGAATAATACAAAACCACTGTGTATATCCTTGTGGCACCTAGTTTCTTTGGATTGTTAGCATTTTCGATATTTGCTTTATTTTCTTTTTAATTTATATGTTAACTCACAGTCATTTTCCTTTATGCCAGCTCTAGTAGGGTTTCCTATTGCCTTTAGTATATCAACTCATATTTCATAAAAAAGAGACTTATGTAATAGCACACTTACAAGATTAATGAGGATTATGTCTAATCAGTAGAGTCAACTTGTAATTTGCAAAGTCTAAGTCAAAAAGAGCCCATCCAAGATAGGTCCTGCATTTTTTTATGGTACTCTTTTTCAGTCTTTCTCATCATTAGTGACTGTATCTTTGAAGCATACAGGCTTTTTTTTTTTTTTTTTTTTTTTAAACCCTCGAAATGATAGATTAGGGTTAGTCTGATTTTTAGTAAGCAGTGCCAAAGGGATAGGGAGCACACAGTTAATTTGTCCTTTATTAATGGTAGTATATTTTGTCAGTTGGCCAGGAATGCCATCTGAAGGCTACATGTATGGCTTAGTGGTAGAGTGTTTGCCTAGCATTTGCAAAGCCCCAGGTTCAGTCCCTGGTAACCATCTCATAACAAAACAAAAATCAGACAGTGCCATCTACCATTTTTTTGTCACTGTATGTTAGCATGTGAGCATGTATTCTGTGTGAGGCCACTTGGGATTTATAAATATCAGTGGTGTTGCCATCTATGAAATATTGTAGTTTAATATATAACTAGGGTTGGTGATTTGTGTAGTTACTAAGAAAGAATGATGTTATAAAAGTGGGAATGTGCTAATGACTATATAAATGTCATTGTGTTTAAATGTGCTGGCTTATACACAGAATAAAAGTTGATGGTATGCACATGTGTGTGCAGTTTTCATTTTTTTAAATCCTAATTTTGCCATGAATATTGAGGCCTCTTTTAATAACTGCTATAATCAAATACATTCACAAATATTGGGCCACAAAATTACATTCAAATTTTAAGTTGAAAGGTTACTTGCTTTTAAATAATAATTTAAATAGCATAGTTAGCATTCTGAACAATTTGAGTGTCATAAAATGGAAGATGGGATGAATTCTTGTTTGTGAAATTCATGTACCAAGAGTTTAATCTGGGCTGGCAAGATGGTCAGGTAGTAAGCATACTTGCAGCTACTGGAGCACAAGTCTGACTATCTGGATCTCGTAATTGGAGAAGAGAGCCAAATTCCCAAAGTTTTTCTCTGACCTCTTCCATCTATGCAGTGTGCCTCATGCCCCTAATAGTAAAGATGCTGATGATAGTAGTAGTAGAAGAAGATAAATAAAAGTTTAGTCTGAAATGGTGCTAATTTAAGTGACATTTAATATATTTTTACTCCTCATACCCTCAACTTGGAGTGAGGCATTGCTATGTGTCCTTAAGCTGTTCTTATTGTCTTCTTAATAACTTCAGGCAGCTATTAGCAGTAGGTAGGTAGAAACTGCTTTACTGTACCCCAGGTAAACCCTTATAGTGTTGGTCAGGACAGGTGGTACTTAGTGAACTGGGGGTGGGATGACACAAAAGCAGTGGGGCTAAACCAGGCCATTGTTCATTTTGGCACCAAAGGCAGCTTCATTTTAACAACAGCCTTCATGAGTTCTTAAGCTTTCATTGATTGTCTTTCAGAACAAAAGAGACGAACACTTACTGAAAAAGAGAAATGTTCCCCAAGAAGAAAGCTTAGAAGATTCAGATGTTGATGCTGATTTTAAAGCAGTAAGTTGCCTGTGTGTTTATAATGTACCTCTAAATATTTTTGTTATAAAAAGGGGAGCATTAGTTTAAATTTAAGAAAAAAAAGATAATAGTGATAACAAGGCATGTTAAATCATTACCTGATAGACTAATAGTTTTGTTAATATTCTCTGCTGAACTATCTTTCTTTCTTTTTAAGCAAAATGTAACACTAGAAGCTATATTACAGGTATGTTATTAATTTAATACTGTCATTCTGAAATGTTTTGAAATAGTTTCTTTTTTTCTTCTTTTAAATGTCTGAAATATACACTTGTTGTTGCAGAATGCCACAAGTGATAATCCTGTAGTCCAGTTGAGTGCTGTGCAGGCAGCAAGGTAAGAGAAAGCTGCACCTCCCTGGGATGGCACAGCTTGCTGCGCGGAAGTGGGTAGTGTGCTTTGTTTACGGTCATAGTCTGGGAGACATAGCGATTAATTTCTTTTCTTTTCTTTTCTTTTCTTTTTTTTTTAATAGGAAACTATTATCCAGTGACAGAAATCCACCAATTGATGACCTAATAAAATCTGGGATTTTACCAATTCTAGTCAAATGTCTAGAAAGAGATGATAAGTAAGTTTGAATTTGCCTACTCACTTTCTTCAGTTAACTTAAAATTTAAAATTGATATTTTTACCAAAGGGTTTGATGATGTTTTGCATTTAGTAAGTTTGGATTTGTTTTATTTTTGAGGTGCTGTAGGCCAAACTCGTCCCTTGAGCATTCAAAGCAGGTTCACTGCACTGAGCTATATATCTTTAGCCCTCTGTTTTTTAAATTGTCTTATATTTCAATGCAGTTTTCTTCCCTTGTGATGGTATTTAAACATCACAAATAGTATTTGAGTCACCATTTGCCTATGAGTCTATATATAGATTAGCCTCATGGCTAGTCAGCATGAATGGTTTCCAGAACCATGTGGCTTGTCCTTACCCTGGGAATAGTCCAGCTGATCTCTGACCCTTTGGCTAGTCTTGAATAGCACTCTAGCCGTGGTTAGTTATCCCATATCAGGTGAGGGCACTCTGCTTATCCAGAAGAGAAGGGAAGTGTGGTCCTTGGCATCTTGGAGACCTGCTGTCCCGATCCCGTTTATGTACAGACATCTCTCAGGGCTGACCATTAAACTCCCTCAGTTTGAATTAACTTGGTTTGGAATCCAAAACTTTTTAAAATGAATCCTATTTTTACATCTAAAACATATAGACTGAAATGAAATATTTTGTTGAATGTCCAAGGAATTTTTAGTAGAGTAAATAAAAATAGTGGTCCATAAGGGGTTGCCAGTGAGGGCTGTGTATTTAAGAATACTTCCCTGGTAGCTGCAATCCTCCCTCTGTCTCTAGGCCTTAACTATGTCTGTTAGTGCATTCAAGATAACCTCAGCTTTATGGGATGAAAGCAGAGACACTTCCTTTAGGTTAGTTGGACCAAGAGTGAGCCCAATCTTGAGCTCTCTATTAGTCTCTCTCTGTCTTCCATCTGTACACCGTGGTCTGGCTTATCTGTAGTCTGCCTGTTGTGTGTGTCTGATTTGTCCCTGCTGCCTGTCTGGTCTACATGTGTCTGAATGTCTGGATCTGTCCATGTCCTTGAGTCTGTCCCTAACAAAGGGCTTTGCTCTGTATTGATTGAATAGCACAGAATACAGGCATTGGGAAGGGGATGAGGAATTGTCTACAGAAATCTTCCTGCAAAAGAAGAAGTCCCTTTACTTCACCCACCTGAGACAGAGAGAGGAGAGAGAGAATGGAAAGGGTATGGAAGAGTATATAATCCAAAATTAAAGCTATGCTTTAGTTTTTTAGTTTAGGTTGTAAAAGCTGATTGCATGGAAAACCAAAGACATGATAAGGTTGGTTATGTTGTTTTCTTAAAGGTAAGTTAAATTTAAATAGGTTGAGTACATAGTTAGTAGGCTAAATACATAGTCTTAAGTGATTTTAGGATATATTAACTTTGCTGTGAGGACTGGAAAATCTTAGTGTCTTTGGCATCAAGAGATATTTTCATTAAAATGTATTTAATATTTTAAAACCTGCTATATAGTTTCCATATCAGGGAAAAGATAAATTTTATTCCAGCTATTTAAAAGATTAATTCCATCTTATATCTACCACTAGGACTCTTTTGTTTTTTGTTTCCAGTTCTGTTCCTCCCACTCCTGTCTGTTTGTTCCCATCTTTGACATAGATTTATTTGTGTAGATTTGTCTGCAAAACAAAAAATAGGTCAAAATATAAACAACTTAATAATTTTAAAACCATCACCCAAGGTGTGGTATGAATAGAAAATTGCCAGTACTTTAGGTAACAGCTTCGTGATTTCTCTTGGAAAGCTATGTTAACTGTGTAACAGATCACGTTAGACTTAGAGCTGTATAGACCCTGGTCTAATCTAGACTTGGTATTGACCAGAACACAACTGTTGTTTGAGCCTCAGACATTCATCTGTAAAAATTAGGTGGTTGTGAGGAAATGTACATTGTTTGTACAAAATATTCTGTGTTTATTTGCTTCTTCAGCTGTTTTTATATCTTACTTGTTCTTTTTTCACATGACTTTTGAAAGACTTACCTTGGTCCTGCAATTTTATTTTTCGTATCTTCCCATTTTCCTGTCCATGGCCCCCATTTCCAGTATTCTGTAAACACTCCTTAACTGCTTATTTACACTTCCGACTTCCAGTTTGTGGTGGTACATATCATCTGTCACTTCCTATCTCACCATCCTTTTAATGTCCCTAGCCACCAGTCTGCCTTTCATATCTTCCATTCCCTGCCTTCTGTCAGAATTGATGGTGACAGCTCTTGTCTATTCCATTTTCTGTTTACTCTTTCTGATGTGGAATGTGCACTTCCCATCTACACTGCTGCTATAGCTGATCATTTGTTTCCCTTACTTTCTTCAATGTTTATATAGACAGATTTTTCTTATTCCCTGGTTTTCAGCTCACTTTAGTTTTTTTGCTGGCTGTCTGCCTCCCTCCTCCATTGCTCTTTCTGTTATTATATTCTTCCATCTCTCTGTGTTATTTCTCTTTAATAGGTCTCTCCTATACCAGTCTGTAACAACCCTTTTATCCATTTTACATGCCACTGACTCTTGACTGCAAACCCTACCTTCCCACCCCACTACTGGGTCCTCATACAGGATGGGCAGGTAGTCCACACTGGACTCTATCTCCTGCCATTGCTTTTGCTTTTGCGATGTGGGCCTACTCATTGACCTGGGTGGACCACTCTGAATTTGCTCTGTTGTTCAGGCCATCCTTTGCTTTCTTTGTATCAAAGAATTTTACCCCCTTTTTTTTCCATTATTTTTCCTTTTTTCTGTTTGTCTATTTTTCTCTTTTGTTCTACCCCACCTCCCACCCCCTCTTTTCTGGAGACAGGGTTCTTACTGTATATCCCTGGCTGACCTAGAATTCACTATTGTAGACTAAGCTAGCCTCCACCTCATAAAGATCCACCTGCCAAATGCTGGGGTTAAAAGTATGTTATTACACCTGGCTTTACTCCCCTTCTCAATAGAATAAATTCTAAGGTCTGCAGCTTAGAGTTTGAGATAGACTGTGCATCTGCCCTCCAGCACTTACGTGCACAGTTTCATTCTGTCCACCCTTAACTTTCTTATTCTGTGTCTTACTGTACATACATCATTCCACCTCTGATAGATTTAATGTAGATTGCCAGGGCCTGCCTTTTAAAATCCAATTTAGGAAAGCAAATTAAATTTGCTTTTTACTTTTTTGTGTTAGATCTTCCATGACTGACTCAAATTATAATGCTTTATCTGAGGAATTATGCAGGCCTGTAATATATAGCCCAGATGGTGTAGTGAACTCTGGTGGGTCCCAGTTTTAAGACTAGTCTGGAGTCTGTAGCTGGGATTAAAGTGAGATTGTAAGGGCTTTGGCGATACAGTTATAGTGGGTTACGGTGGAAGTGGAAGGAATATTCAGAACATAAGCCATCATTTGTTCAGTAGAGGTCTATGGGCAATGACAAGTCCAGAGGTGTGTTTGTCTTATTGCTGCACCTCTCAGTGGATGTAAAGAAGGCAGTTGTAGTGACTGGCTTTGAGGAGCAGTCAGATGGGGTAGATGCGTGCAGCTGGTGGTGGGTATAGATAGCAAAGTGAAATCCAAGGACCAAGAAAGGAAGTACAGTGGTGGTTTCATGTCTGAAAAGATTTTCTTTTTTCTTCTTTTTTCTTTCTTTAACAGTCCTTCATTACAGTTTGAAGCTGCTTGGGCACTAACTAATATAGCATCGGGAACTTCTGCACAGACTCAAGCTGTTGTACAGTCTAGTAAGTCAAGTCTTTTTCTTAAAAATGATTGAAATAGCTTTTATACCAAAAACTGAATTTTACCTTAGAATATTTTGAAGTGAGTATAAATTTTTGTGTTACTTTAATGATTTTTTAAAATCTTTTCCATATTATTAAACTGTTACAAAATAATTGTAATTTTGGAACAAAAAAGAGAATAGACTTTTTATGTTTCTGGGTAGAGACTATATCCTAGTAATAGGACTTGAAATACCTTGTTTTTAACACTTTTTAAGTATGCTGAGTAGGCTAGGCCTTTCATGTTACAACATATAGTTGTTTTGCAGTAGGGCTTGGTGGTGGGGGTGGGGTGGGGTGGGGGAAGGTCTTGCTGTGTAACCAGATCTGGTCTTAGAGCTAGCTTTCTGTGTAGTTGCAACCTGACCATAAACTCAGGGTATTCCTGCTTCAGCATCCTGAGTGCTGGCCATACAGGTGTGATTTACACCTGCCTCAGTCCTTACTTTTAAGCCTTGGCTGATCTGAAACTTGTTATATAAACCAGTCTGGCCTTAAACGCACAGAGATCAGCCTGCCTCTGCCTTCTAAGTGCTGGGATTAAAGGTGTGTGCCCCGCATCTTGCTTATTTCAAGTAAGTTATTATAATTTTGTGGCTGAAGTTATTACAGCTCTTAAAAACTTTTCCAACTTGGTGTTGTAGTAATGAACATTTTTTTTGTTTTGTTTTGTTTTGTTTTGTTTTGTTTTGTTTTGTTTTTCGAGACAGGGTTTCTCTGTGTAGCCCTTGCTGTCTTGGAACTCACTCTGTAGACCAGGCTGGCCTCGAACTCAGAAATCCACCTGCCTCTGCCTCCCAAGTGCTGGGATTAAAGGGGTGCGCCACCACGCCCGGTGTGAGCATGTTTTTAATAGAAATTAGGAGGTAAAGTTAACTATATATATATCACTTTATTTTCATTGTTTCCATTTTAAACTGAATTTATCAGTGATGAAAATAATGCCTTGAAAATTAGTTTTTTAAAAAGTTTTGCTGGAGTGGACCCTGTGTCTCCAGTTCTGCTCCTAGATGAAGTGGGAGAGAAAGCGTGTGTAAGATGTTCATAGAGCATTCAGTCAGTTTCTCAGAAGTTCACTATTAATGGGTCAGTAAATGTATGGAACTGAATTATTATTTAACAATCTAGAAGAATAAAGCAATAATACCTGTGAAATAGATGAACTTGAAAGTTACGAAAGTGAAGGAAGACAGATATTTAAAAAAAAAAAATCACATGCAGTAGGATTTCATTTCGCTGAAATGTCCAGACTAGACAAGTCCATGCATAGGAAAGGCAAGCTTTTTAATGATAGCCTGGGTTTGGGGAACTGAATAACAGAAGAGTAAATGGATGCTGATTACTAGAGATAGGGGAGCTCTTTGCAGTTGATGACCATGGAAAGCTGGAGTGTTAACAGTGACTGTCGAGACTTACAGTGATACATTCTGGTAAAGTATGAATTACTTGTAATAAAAAGACGAAGTTAAGTATCTAGTATACAGGTAAAGCTAAATAATCAAGAGCTAACACAGAGTAGAAGCTTAAGAAAAAGTGAACTTATGCTGAAGGGGGGTATAAGGTATAACAGTGTAACAAAGTTAGAGGCTAGAGAGATGGCTCCACAGTTAAGGCTGCTTTTCCGGGAGACACCAGTTCCATTCCCAGTATACACATGTAGCTCGAGGCCATCTCTAACTGTAGTTTTAGGAAACTAGACACCCTCTTCTGGCCTCCACAGGCACTTGTGGTGCACAGACATACACATGTAGGCAAAACACCCATACATATAAAAAAATAAAGATAGAATACTAAATACAATTGCTTTGAATTGTTTGGTAATCTGATTTAATTGGTTCTGGTTAACCCTGTCTTAGGCATTAGAATTACATTGAAAGTAAGTATTATTCTTTAAGAATACATGTTTGGGATAAGAACTTCTTAAAAATCAATTATAGGGAAGATTTTATGTTTTTTTTTTCTTATGTTAATGGCATAGTAGCATGCTTAGGTTCTGTTTGATGCTATATTGCTCAAGTATTACCAAGTTAAAAGTACTGATACTACTTATTTTTTACATATCCATGCCAAATTTGTGCAGGGAACTGTAATTGGGCAATTGTAGTGTGTATCTGACTCTTGAGTATTTTATTAGTTTACTTGAGTTGGAATTTGTAGATACATTAGATAACCTAGTCTTCCTTACATACACACAGATGCAGTACCACTTTTTCTGCGACTCCTCCATTCCCCACATCAGAATGTTTGTGAACAAGCGGTGTGGGCTTTGGGAAACATTATAGGTAAGTTGAATTTAGGTTTGAAAGGCTTTAGTTGACAATCTTAACTTTTTTCCCACATTGGCATAGCCATTACACACTATGTTTCCTCTGCATTTTATATGAGTTGACTGTGTTCATAAACTTCTAAGATAGCACTTAAGTGTAAAAGGCACAAAAGGATATATCATTTGTGTCAATAGTGGTTAAATTTGTGTTCCCCAAATCAAAATCATGGGTGGCAACGCTTGATGTTTGCCTGGTGAGGAAACATAGGGCATCAGTGTCCCAACATGAGCCATTGCACACATTTCAGACTTTCTCATCCTGACTGTGATTTTTTTTTAAATACAATTTTCATTTCTGTAGGTGATGGTCCTCAATGTAGAGATTATGTCATATCACTGGGAGTTGTCAAACCTCTTCTGTCCTTCATCAATCCCTCCATTCCCATCACCTTCCTTCGGAACGTCACATGGGTCATTGTCAATCTCTGCAGGAATAAAGACCCCCCACCGCCTATGGAGACAGTTCAGGAGGTAAATGCAGAATTGTAAGGCGAGATGGTTTGTTTCCCTGTTTATGCTTTAGGTATTCTTTTTGGGGGGATACGGGGTGGGGTGGGTTCGAGACAAGGTTTCTCTGTGTAGCCCTGGCTGTCCTGAAACTCAATCTGTAGACCAGGCTGGCCTCGAACTCAGAAATCCGCCTGCCTCTGCCTCCCAAGTACTGGGACTAAAGGCGTGCACCACCACTGCCCAGCTGCTTTAAGTATTCTTGTACAGGGAATATAATGAACATATTCTGATTTTGTTTATGAAGGTACTTCTGTTTTGAAGTATAACACACCATATGTCAAAGTTGAGTGTTGTTCAGTAATAAAAGGAATGTCTGTCCATTCTAATGCTTATTTTTAATGATGTTTCATGAAGAGAAAAAATTCCATAAAAGGGAAGAAGCCAGTTTTGTGATACTGCCTTATAGATTTCTTTTGCTAAGAAATATGCAAATAATTTGAGTGACTGCATTCAGCCCATTGATTTCTGACAAAATTGGTGTTCTTGGAAATGTGGTATATGTTAAATTTTTAAAAATCCTGTAAACCCTTTCTTTATTTGTATCTAGAGTGAGTAAATCTGTGTCCTGATCCAGTGTTTGCACCTTTTGTTACCATACTGATCATATGAGTCCCTAGGAGGCATTTCTCATTTGCTGTATATTTGTGGAAGGTCTGTTAGGTCTGAGGGTCAACAAGCCTGTTACCTTGTACTGGTTGTAATTTTCTTGACTAAAGCTATTTCACTCAAGCAGCTTATTGAATACAAATTTAGATGATGATAACTCTGAATAGTAATTTCTCTGAACTATCCAAAATGTGTGCTTGTCGCTGGCATCTCCATTCTCCTTACCCGACATTATGTCATAAAGGATGTTTCTGGAAGTAATTTAATTTCTCTTAAGGAGTATTAGTCCCTGTCAGATTTATTTAGCTCTTTTAATTAGACATTTGAAATATGCTTTTTGGTTTTTCAGATTGAGTTTATTAATTTTTATGCTTCTTAAAAGTATTCAGACATGTTCACATTGTGGGTTTTTTGTTTTGTTTTGTTTTGTTTTGTTTTGTTTTGTTTTTCGAGACAGGGTTTCTCTGTGTAGTCCTGGCTGTCCTGGAACTCACTTTGTAGACCAGGCTGGCCTCGAACTCAGAAATCCGCCTGCCTCTGCCTCCCGAGTGCTGGGATTAAAGGCGTGCGCCACCACCTTGTGTTTTAAGTAATTCTTTCTGTGTCATAGTTTGTGTTTACAATGACATGTCATCAACTCTAGTGTTCATCTTCTTTCCTCAGATTTTGCCAGCTTTGTGTGTGCTCATCTACCATACGGACATAAATGTGAGTAAAGTGGTGTCAGTGTGGGAGTTGACTCTTGATGCGATCGCACGGGTTTTTTAAAATGAGTGCTAGGGTATATTTTCTCTTTGTCTGAGTGTGTGTGTGTGTGTGTGTGTGTGTGTGCTCGCGCGCGTGCAGGGAGGCGGGATTGGAGAATAAGAGTAAATTTAAATCAGATTGATGTAATTTCTGGTTAATCTTTTTGTCAGTAGAGATGCTGATTTCTTGATCCTTGGATTGATTAAAGACAGCAGTTTCTCTGTGATCTTACTTTCTCAAATTTCTATTGAAGTAATTTTTTGAGGGTTTTCTCTGCCCCACTTTTGCCTATTCTGCTCCCAAGAAGATGATAGATCTGGGCAGATTCTGAGCTATACCAGTCCTTGCATATTTTTCAGACCCACCTGAATGCCCTGTTTCTTATCACATGAGTGTCTGCTGGGCACCTTCTGCTATAGTTCTCTTTCCTCAGGGCAAACTTCTCTTGGCTATGTGCTTTTTGTTCCTTTTCCTTGTGGCCCCTACCTGAGTTCCCTTACTCAATCTCAAGTCTCACCTTCCTCTCTTTTCTGTCCAGGCTCAGGCTCAAGCATATTATTAACAAATGAGGGGAACATTTTTTTTAATGTGTGAGTACACTATACCAGTGTTCAGACACAGCAGAAGAGGGCACTGGATCCCATTACAGATGGTTGTGAGCCACCATGTGGTTGCTGGAAATTGAACTCGGGACCTCTGGAAGAGCAGTCAGTGCTCTTAACTCCTGAGCCATCTCTCTAGCCTCATTGTGGGGCATTCTTTTACAGCACTTTGGTCAGTGCAATGCCCATGTCCAGATTACAGCCTGATCAGTATATGAATACATAGCACACAAGACCAGCCCCAACAAGTTTCAGTCACTTATAGTCATCTACAGTCTTATAATATTAAATGAAAAATGTCAATAAATTACCAATGTTTTAAATAATTTTATAGTATATGGCTCTAATTGCTCTATTTTAACAATTATTATTAATGTTTTAATCTGCCTAATTTATAAATTGAACTATCACAGATATCTGTGTATAAGAAAACACTATAGCCATGCTGGGGTAGCACATGCCTTTAATCTCAGCACTTAGGAGACAGAGATAGGTGGATCTCTTGAGTTTGAGGCCAGCTTAGTCTACAGAGGACAGCCAGGGCAACACAGAGAAACCCTGTCTTGAACAACCCCCCACCTCCCAAATACCAAAACAAACAAACATACATATATACTGTCTTAGGCATCTGTGTAGGGTCTTAGAACTTGCCCCAAGTTTGAGGGAACTGTTATAGTGTTTTTAAAAGTATTAATTTTTACAAATGATAAATTTTTATAAGCCACTATGGCCAAACAATGAATAATTGCCATGATAGAATTGAAGCCAAATTCATGCTCTATGTCATGGTCTCACAAACACACAATGTGATGTGAGCATATAATAGAGACATAACCACAGTGCTGACCACGGAAGCACATAGAATTTTATTTGGCAAATTAAAAAAAAAAAATTACCCAGCCAGAGCTACCCAGAAAAACCCTGTCTCAAACACCACACCAAACCAATCTAACCAAACGTGCAAAATATCAACAAGGAGGTAATATTTGAAATGAACATTATAAGAGCCATGAGTGTTGGTGTGCACTGTAATCATAGCACTTGGGAGTCAGGGGAGAAGGAACAGGAGTTCAAGGCCAGCTTGAGTTATTTGAGAGCTTGTTTCAAAACAAAACATTAAAAAAACCAAACCAAACCAAACCAAAAACCAACTGTTGCATTGTAAGTAGAAGGAAAGGTTGTCAGGAACAGTCAGGGTGATGTCTGTCTTTGGTTTAAAATATGTGGGACACTGGTTTATACACATGTGTCAACACTTAGTTATAAAAAGTCTACAAGACAGCACTTCTGTCTGAAGTCATAGAGCTGTTTTGAATCGTTGTCTTGCCTGTTGGACATCATGTGAGGAACGCTAAGAAGTGCATTGAAGTCTTGATTATGTGGAGGTTTTAGAGAGTACAAGTAGTAGTAACTCGAAAGCTTGGTGTGGAGTTTATCTGCAATCTTGTCTTCTGTGCTTAAAAACTTTGAGGTTTTGCCTGGTAATAAGTGAGGCCTATAGAAGGTTTTTGGATAGATAAGTGATTAGAAACATTTATATGTGTAACACATGAGAATTGATATTTGTAACAGACTGCTGAGAAAATGTATGATTTGTAGTGGGGAAGTTTTATATAAGCAGAGCTATTTTCTTTTTATAATAGGCTTGAAGTATGGACAGTAAGTAGTAATAAGAACAGCTAAGGAGGAGCTGGAGCAATGGCTCAGGGGTTAAGAGCACTGATTGCTCTTCCAAAGGTCCTGAGTTCAATTCCCAGCAACCACATGGTGGCTGTAATCTGATCTGAAGCCCTCTTCTGGTGTGTCTGAAGACAGCAACAGTGTACTCACATAAAACAAATAAATCTTAAAAAAAAAAAAACAGCTAAGGAAAGAGATGTGACTAGAATTTGGAACTTGTTCTGTGGCAGTATTTTCCAGCATAGATTCAGGAATTACAGACTATGAGGGACTGTTGAAAACATGGACACTGTATAAGATTCCACAGGCAAAGCTGTATTTCAGAAAAAGTGCTAACATTCAGCCCTAAGGAATTTCTTGTGGCGGCTTTGGAAGCAAGGGATGCAGAATCAGCAAAGCAGTTTAAGGAGGTGTAATGCAGTCAGGTCACAGACCTTCTAACTGCCTCCCCCTCTCCCTGAAATCTGGTCACACCCCTCTGTTGTTCTCCCTTACAACAAAGAACTAAGCGGTACCTGCTATGTCTCAATCCTAGTCAGGGAAAGCAAGCCCTTACCTACTGCCCCAGTAGAAAGTTGATAAGAAAGCACTCTGTAGTCTTACCACCCCTCCTCTAGCAGCTGCAGGATAACTTCTACCTACTACCTGCCTGAGTGTAGATCCTACCACACTGACTCACATGATGGCAAATCTGCCCACCCCTTAGGCATCCTTATAAGAATCAGGAAATCACTTTGTTCTGAGGATTTTTTTTTAAGGCTCTTTGCTTTGGGACCTCTGTCATAGTTTATGTGTCCATTAACTCTGCTCCTGGGCTCCTATGGGAATTTAAGTGGGCGGCTTTCTTTGTTGAAGTTCCCACCATGCTGCCTATGCACTGTCTCTTCTAATGCTTTTCTACTTCAAGGCCAGCCCATCTCCCAGCTCCATTTGTGGTTGTGAGACTTTCTTACTGTCTCTTTCCCAATTAGTAAAACTTCATTCTGAAGGATATTCTTATGCCAGCTCCTCGTGAAACATAAAATTTAAATTGGATAAAATGGACATATTGTAGATCTTACAGAGCCTTGGATAAAATATTAAGAGTCACATGGCCTCTTGTTGATAGCAAAGTTAGGAATAAGTAGTTAAAATTATATTCTGTATTCATAACTCACACTCTGAAGGAACGTACAGATTTTAAGGGGATTGTACAGTTGAGAATGCAGGTTGATGGTACATTTTTGGTAGGAGAAAATTAGCTAGTGTTGAGAAAATAAGAAAGTGACAAGATATGCTTAGATTGATATGTATGGCGAGAGAAAATAAATCAGGACTAGCAGCTTTCTACCTTGGATTTTAGGATACATATGGTCACACACACATCAGTAGGAAGATGCACAAGACAGCAGTCCTAAAGATGTGTGCAATGACAACCATTGAGAGTAAGGGAGGACAGACCGGGGCTTATGGGAAATAACTCGGAGGTGGTCTGTTGAGAGTCACTAAAAACCAAACTTAACCTGCTGTTGAGGATCACAGGAGAACTAGAGGGTCAGTTTGTGTGTTTTCTTTGTGGTGTTGCTGACAATTAATTTGCAAGTGTAATTTTAGAGTATCTGACTTTCTTGCCTGTTTTTTTTTTTTTTTAAGATTTATTTTTTATTATATATAAGTACATTGTAGTTGTCTTCAGACACACCAGAAGAGGGAGTCAGATCTTGTTACGGATGGTTTTGAGCCACCATGTGGTTGCTGGGATTTGAACTCTGGACCTTCGGAAGAGCAGTCGGGTGCTCTTACCTACTAAGCCATCTCACCAGCCCTCTTGCCTGTTTTTAATGTGTTCATAGACTATTCAGTGTCACATAACATCTGGTACCAACCTAGCCTACTTGATCAGCTTTAGCATATAGGTTTATATGCCGAGACTTGATATTTAGTGACTTGGGGATTTCGAAGACCACTCGAGTAATGATTAGTAGGATGACTCGTGATTCAAAGTCTGTTTATACTCATGCTTGTCTTTACTCACATCTAAGGGCACGGGTTAGAAACACCAGGGTGTACAGTTCAGTTTATAAGTCTATAGTTGCTGTTTCTTTTTTGTTGATTTGTTTTCTTTCCTAATTGCTGAGCATTGGTTATAATACCAACACTGGGAGGTAAAAGGAGGAGGGTCAGGAATTTACAGCCAGCCTCAGCTACATAACACCATGTCTAAAAGATAGCAATGTAACAAACCTGTTATACTGTTAGTTTTTGGGATATTTTTTCTTGTATATTATCTATTTTATAATGGCAATTAAAGGATTGTTTGGTGAATAGATGTTTGTCACTCTTACAGTTTTATTAATTTAATGTTATAAAGTGGCTTTTGCATCAAGTTTTAGCTAAATTCTACTGTTCTCGTAACAGATTTTTTTTTAAAGATTTATTATTATATGTAAGTACATTGTAGCTGTCTTCAGACACACCAGAAGAGGGCATCAGATCTCATTACGGATGTTTGTGAGCCACCATGTGGTTGCTGGTATTTGAACTCACGACCTTTGGAAGAGCAGTCAGTGCTCTTAACCACTGAGCCATCTCTCCAGCCCCAGATTTTTTTTTTAACTTACTATTTTCTTCTTTCTTTGGTATAGGTAATAGGTATACCTTTACTTTTATTTCTAGTTTTCTATTACTTTATTTTAGATATAGCTCATGTAAATTGTAGGGTTTGTTTTCATTTAGAAAGCTAATTGAAGACTCTGCTAGGGAAATTTTTGCACAGTGGTAAAGTGTCTGCCCTGTGTTCAACCCCTAATAAAACAAAGTATTTTAAATTTTAACTCTGATTATTTTATATAATATTTATATGCTTTGTTCTAGTAGCCACCTGTGTGCTGATCAGTGAACTTAGTCTTTTTTGCTTGATCTCTATTTTTGCATCTGTCATTTGCACATTCAGGGGCATTTTCCACTAACTATGGTTTTTTGGTTTATTGTTTTGTATTAAATGATTAAAGTATTTTATGTGTTTGCAGCTAAGCTTGTTAATATAATGAAAATATATAAAGAATAATGTTAGGGTTTTCAGTTAGAAATAGGACAAAGCTGTTTATTAATAAGGAATCTTAAAATGTGAATTCCCCAGAAATGTCTACAAGTCAACTGATCTCAACAGTTGTCTCTGAATAGCACCTTCTTTGGAAGGTATTGGCAAACATTTGAGTTAAAACTCAAGAATTTTCCAAAATAATGCTGGAATTAATGAAAGTATTCTATATTCACACCAGAACAATTTTCATAAAACTTTTCTTTCCAAAATAATAGTAAAGGAAGCAAGGCATTTTGTTAAATGTAGTACTGAACAAGGCACAGTAAAAATTAATGTATGCTTAACTCCCACCTCCTCAAAACAGAGGCTGCTTTCTGTTCACAGCCTTAGGACAAGGCAAAGAACAGTCAATATGCAACTTCAGCTACAGGGTTGCCAAAACCAAGCTCTTAAGAGTTGAACACAGACACCTTAGGGAGGCTTTAGGGAACCTGGACAGATAATCTAGGTTCTGTTTTGGAGCTGATGAGAAGGCAGGCGCTCCTCCCAAGCCTGGCCCAGCCCTCACTCACCTGTGTTCTGCTCCAAGGGAGAGCTTTTCCCTGTAGAAGTTCAGCGTCTAGGAAGCTCAGACTCTACTGGGTATTTTCAGTCTTGTATTTCCTTAGCACAGCTAGGCACAGTCCATGTGTTGATTGCCTGTTTCCAGTTTATTCTAATTTCTCACCATGTATTTGCAGATTCAGGACTACAGATCTTCCCTATATTATGATCACACCCAATGTCCATCCTAACTTTGGTTCAAATTCTGTGTCTGGAAACAGTCCCTATAGTTAATGATAATACCTACATGTTAAAATCCACTGTTATAACTTACATGGCCACCAAACATTAGTAATCTTCTATAGATCAAGAAAATGTTTCTAACCATAATTGTCATGCATCTAATTCACAACCAGAACCCCCAAGATTAAAAAGGTTTTCTACAATACAAATAATAACTTACACAGACATGGGGATGCAGGCACTCACACTTCACCAAGCTATGCTTGGGGAAACTGCATATGTTTAGTGCCACTGAAGGCATTCTTTGCTAAACTGTGGTTCCTTCCAGGGTCTTGGGTGTTTTTTTGTTTTTGTTTTTTAAGAAAACTTAACACAGTAGGGCATAGCTGTTTCAACTCTGCTTTTTCCTGGGACTCTTGATGACACAGATGTCAGCTTTGTTGTAAGACTGCAAGTCAGGTCCCTTGGCTCTGCTCCTTTCAGTCATTTTGTTATTGTGACTTAGTGTCTTAGTCAGTGTTCTATTGCTGTGTAGAGACACCATGACCACAGCAGTTCATACAAAGGAAACCATTTGATTGGGGCTTGGTTACAGTTTCAGAGGCCTACTTCATTGTCATCATGGCAGGGAGCATGGCAATGTGCAAACACACATGGTGTTAGACAAATTGCTGAGAGTTCTACATCCAGATGCTCAGATAGCAAGAAGAGAGAGAGAAGAGGCCTGGTTTGGGCTTTTGAAACTCAAACCTACCCTCAGTGATAACATTTCCTTTAACAAGGCCAGCCATCCCTTCTAATCCTTTGACAGTAGAGCCACTTCCTGATGACTAAGCATTTAAATACAGGAGCTTATGGGAGCCATTCTTAGTCAGACCACCACACTTAGATTTTATTTCTAATCTTTCCTTTGATGTAGCTCTTGAGTTCCTTTGATTTTTCTCCTCTGGAATGCCCCCACTGAGAGCTTCAGTTTCAAACGTGATTATAATTGTTACCTTTCCCTTCTTTCTTGTTCTTTACTCTCCACCTCATCTCACACTTGGCATAATACAGATCCAAACTAGTATTTAAGTGTTTTCTTCTTACAGATAATTTGAAATTGCTCGCATGGTTCTTAATAATGCTGAAGATGAAGATTATGTGTCTTGTGTCTCTGACTCACATGCTTTCCTAAGAGATACGTAATTCAGTAGCTGCTTTTACTTTTTGGCCACAAAATACAAAATTTGGACCCTTAATAGAAAGGTCTCTGGATTTCAAATAGGTTGAATGGTGCTTTTGCCTCAGAAGACACCAAGGAAGAACACATACCAATTTTGTGTTCAGAATCAGTGTTTTAGATCCTATAAGCACTCACCCTGTTGGTTTTGTTCTCATAGTTGAAAACTTTAGATGGATGAGGGTGAGGCTTAATTTGGGTTTTGGAGTCTCCTGCAGCCCAGGTTGCTCACTCTCACTACGTAGCAGAGGATGGCTTTGACTCCTGCTCTCCGGGTTCCGACTCCTCAGTATTGGCGGTCACAGATGTGTGCTATCACAGGCTCCACAACGTGATGATGCTTGTTGCTTTTCATTTGAGGGTCTATGTCAGGGTCAAGGGTCAAGTCATTCCTTAACATATTCACTTTTAGTAGTCGGAAAAATTGTACTACTGAATGAAGGAAGGGTTCTGGCAGGCCCAAGCATGGCAAACAGTACTAGCAGGCCTTCCCCTTCCCCGTCGTTTTCCCTTGCAAACCATGGATCACACCCCTAAAGGTAGCCACCAAGGTCTATTCTTTTATTTGGACACTTTCTTGTGCCAGACTCATTATTATAGCTGGTCACCAATGTCCAACTGTCACAGTATTGAAGTGCAGCAATCAAAAGCCACCCTAATTAGCATGCCCAATCAAAGCAAGCCTTATTCTATCCCATTCTAACAGAGGCACCCACCACCCCTTTCTCTTAAAAGTCACGCTTGAAAGATTGTTTGCTGCCTACATTAGAAATCAGTCACTTTACTTTTCTTCCTGACTTAATAAAAGATCTCTCTGTGAAAACGGGTGTTTGCGCGTGATAATCCGGGCTCTGGGAGGAAGCACTCTACTGTGTGCAGATCTTTCACTGAACATACTGAACCAGTAAAGTGCATGCGTGGTTATTATTGGGATCTTCTAGACTTGAAGCAGTACAATGATTTGGCCTCGCGTGAAATAGATCATAGTTATTTTAGTACCTAATTTTTGGACCCAAGGAGAAATACTGCTTGTTTAACAATTTATTATTTATTGTTGTATAATAATAGATTATTTATTATTATTATATCTATGTCCTATATCTATGTCTGAGCTCTGCACCTGTGTGAAGGTCAAAAGATGACTTTGTCTGGTTGGTTCTCGCCTTCCACCTTTGTGTAGATGGAACTCAGCTTACCAGGCTAGTTTGCAAACTCATTGTTTGTGAAGCTGTCTTGCCAGCTGTTTGTTTTTGTTTTTGTTTTTTAATCTGTCTGGTACATGAAGTCAAACTGGAAAAGAAGGCATCCTAGTCTCCTGTCTCGTGTTTATGAAGAGTGACCTCCGGTAGACACTGAGAGAAATAGGCTTTATCTACCAATACAAGGGTGCCTCACCACAAGTTAAAATAAAAACTGTTTTTCTGTTACAACTCCTCGAATTTCTTTTTCCTGTTTTTACATCCTATAGATTCTTGTAGACACTGTTTGGGCGCTGTCATACTTGACAGACGGGGGAAATGAGCAAATACAGATGGTTATTGATTCAGGGGTTGTACCCTTCCTCGTACCCCTTCTGAGCCACCAGGAAGTCAAAGTTCAAGTAAGTATTGTAATTTTTTTCATATTAAATAATTCATATGATCAGCTTTCTGCAGCCAATATTCAGTTAAGTCCAACAGCATGCACCTCAGGGCGCCCTACCAGGGTTCATATCTTAAACCTGAATTTGTTTGTTTTCTTAATTCATCAGCATTTCAGTTATGTGTGTCTCAGAATATATAGCTCTGTATGTATTCCATTGTCATTTCAACCAGACAGAAATAAAACTGCTGGTGTCCACAAATTGCTTTTCTAGTATTCTGTTAGGGACAGCATGGTACATATCTGATGCCTGTGTTCAGTATCCTGTTAGGGACAGCATGGTACATATCTGATGCCTGTGTTCAGTATCCTGTTAGGGACAGCATGGTGCATATCTGATGCCTGCATTCTCCTTCATGTCCTGCTGGATTCCTGGGTTCCTTCTCCATCCTTGCTGCTGAATGCTTAGGCTCCTCCTTCATCCTGCTCTGTTTCAGGTCCCTTTTCTTTTCACTGAAGTCTTCAGTCTGCCTTTGGGATAGTATCCTAACTGCATACCTTTTGCTGTGCTCTGATTAGGGGTTGTTGTAAATTCTGCTCATTATACTTCTCTGCCAAATGTTTTACCAACTAAAAATAAATGCTGACCCAGAATGACATTAAATATATTAAATGCAGGACTGTATATGACGTGGTAGACACAAATGCATGCTAATTCAGAATAATATTAAAGTCTATGGGACCTGTTCAGTGATGAATAAGAACTGTTTTAAAGATGGGACTTCATAAATTTTAGTTTTCGCTATTTAAAAAACTTTCCTAGAAAGTTTTATGTGGAGTTCAATAATTTTCCACTGGGGGCTGGCAAGATGGCTCAGTGGGTAGGAGCACTGACTGCTCTTCCAAAGGACCTGAGTTCAAATCCCAGCAACCACATGGTGGCTCACAACCATCTGTAATGAGATCTGATGCCCTCTTCTGTTGTATCTGAAGTCAGCTACAGTGTACTCATGTATAATAATAAATAAATCTTAAAAAAAAAATACCACAAGAAATTACTGTTTAAAAGCCATTGCTTGGTTTGCTTATGGCTTTGTTGTAGGGATGGAATAAATGTTAATTTTTTGTTCCTCACAGTCTCTCAAGAGTTAATGAAAAAGACGGAAACAACAATTTCATTATAAACATGTTTAAAACTGTTTTCTTCCTCCTTCAGACTGCAGCACTCAGAGCGGTTGGGAACATAGTGACTGGCACTGATGAGCAGACCCAGGTGGTTCTCAACTGTGATGTCCTGTCCCACTTCCCAAACCTCTTGTCACACCCAAAAGAGAAAATAAATAAGGTAAAGGCATGCACTGTTGCTTCTCCTCTCTATGACGGTTTCCTCGTTGCTATTAGGATGTTTATTCAGTCATGACACTCCAGGGGAGAGATCTTTGTCACGGTTTTACTGTTTCATCACTGTCTGCTTCCTTTAGTCCCACTCTCAGCACAGAATAAAAATAGTGAATATTTGGACTTTTTATGTTTAAATAGGTTGAGCAAAATTGGTAATTATTAAGTTATTAACCAGTATACAAAAAATACATACAAAACCTCCCACAAAAATAACTGGTATTTTTAAAAAATAAACATGTAATTTAATCTTCTACAACATAGAAAAGACCTTAGGGTATCATGTCTTCTTTCAAAGATCATAAAATGTATTCCTTTAAAGTTTTAAATACACACACACACACACAAATGTATTTGTAATTGGACAGCAGACACTTAAGTAGTTTTATGTCTTGTTTTAAAGTTCATTTATTTAATAGAATGTTAGAGCTGTGTGTGTGTGTTTATGTGTGTGAGGGGGAAGGACCAAGGTCAGCATCAGTTATCTTCCTCAGTTACTCCCTACATTGTATTTTTAAAAATGACTTTTATTATTTTTAATTCTGTGTATGGGTGGGTGGGCATGTGCATATAAATGCAGGTGCCAGTAGAGGTCAGAAACAGCCCCTCCCTCCCTGAGCTGGTGGAGGTCCAGGAGGTGACTGAGCTGCCCAGGTGTTCCTAGGAGCTGGGCTCTGGTTTTGGAGAACAGATCATGCTCTCACCTTGTGTTTTGAAGCAATGTCTTTCACTGGACCTGAGCACTACAGATCTTTTGTGTCTGTGCCTCACCAGTGCTTGGGTTACAGATATGTGTCAGTGAGCCGAGGTTCTAGATGGGTGCTAGAGATCTCGTCGGGGCTCATGCTCGTATGGCAGGCACTTCACCACCTCAGCCTCCTCCCAAGCAAGCCTTGACCTGATTTGCTTTTATGGCCGAATAAGTCACTCTGTTGGATGTTATACCACATTTTTCTCATTTACCTGTTGAATGACACTGGGGTTGTTGCCACTGCTTGGCTATTGTGAATAAAGTTGCAGAAAACACTGACACATCAGTAACTTTCAAGTCTTTGATTTAGTTTACTCTCTGATGTTGCTAGAAGTTGCTGCAGTCATGGTAACTGTGTGGTAGTTTTTTGAGGACCCTTTAAACTATTTTCCCTTATGGCTGTACTTTACAGTGTATTAGGGTTTCGTTTTCTCTCAAGCTGTGTGGCTATAGTTGTTGGTCACCATGTGTCTCGCATAGGTGCTGAGTACCTGAACGCAGGTCCTCATGTTCTTGTAGAAGGCACCTTATCCACCGAACCTTCTCCCCTGACCTAATGCTTTAAAATAAATATCTTGTAGTGGAAGTAGTTTTGACAAGAATTTGGAAATTCCAATCTTTGGGCATGCCTTTCAAAATAAACTAATACAACTCTGTGGAGAAAGGTTTGAGGCTGCTTTATTTGCTGTTGTATCTACTTAGAATTATGCTTAGCTTAAAGTAGGCTTACAGATCATTACATAAACACTGGGTTTAGTGGACATACGAGTATCACGACTGGAAGCTTCCTTCCTCTTTACTTAAATGGGAAGTCTGAATTGGCTAAATAGCAGGTACAATGCTTGCCTTGTAAACCTGACAACCTGAGTTAGATCTCTAGAGCCACATGATGGAAGGAGAGAACCAAATCTCAAAAGTTAGAATTTGTCTGACCTGCACATATGCACTGTGGCACAGATGTGTACAACCTTTGCTTATATACCAAAACTAGAATCGCATACAGCGATAGTAAGTAAAATTAAAAGGGCAGTCTTGCACAACCGATCACTTTTTAGATTTGGTCACTTTAACACTACTCAGGAGATTTTGTTATCAAATATTTAAAATATTAAAGAGAAAAATAAAAACATTAAAAGTAGCTTTTTCAATAAAAGTGGTCCATATTTTGTTCACTACAGGAAGCAGTATGGTTCCTTTCCAATATAACAGCAGGCAATCAGCAGCAAGTTCAAGCTGTAATAGATGCTGGGTTAATCCCTATGATTATTCATCAGCTCGCTAAGGTCAGTTATATTATAAATTCATTATTTATCTTAATTTTTTACAACCCACATGTTTTTGATAAAGAGCTTACTTTGCGAAATTGTTTTTACATTTTAGGGGGACTTTGGAACACAAAAGGAAGCTGCTTGGGCAATTAGCAACTTAACGATAAGTGGCAGAAAAGATCAAGTGAGTATGAGAAAATTTAACTTGTCACTTTACTAATTTCAGCAAGGGCCCTTCTTATTTTTGTAAGTTACTAGATGTTTTCGTCTGGGTACTGCAGTTGTTAGAGGAAAAAGAATTAACAAATATTACAGATATTTCTTCTCTTGTATTGTCTAGGTTGAATACCTTGTACAGCAGAACGTAATACCACCATTCTGTAACTTACTGTCAGTAAAAGATTCTCAAGTGGTGCAGGTGGTTCTAGATGGTCTTAAAAACATCCTGATAATGGCTGGTGATGAAGCAAGCACAATAGCTGAGATCATAGAAGAGTGTGGAGGTAAGGAGTGCCCCTGGAATCCAAAAACACTAGTCCTCTGAGTTCAGTTTATCTAGAGGACAACTGAAGGCACACTGGTCAGAGTATGTTGCTGGTCTTATTCACATGGGCATTACTAAAGGATTAAAAAGAAAAGAAAACAGTAGTTCATACTTTGGAAATACACAAGTTATGGAATCAACTTTCCTGGAAATTGATGGATTTTAGGAAATATTCATTAGTCATTTGTTTTCCATTGTCAAATTAAGACTGAGGCTTGAGTGCTTATGGGAAAAAATTGGTTTTTTTAGCTCAGAGTTTTGGAAAGTGACAAAGTGTCAAGGACAAAATGGTTTGAGAGTGTATATGTGTGCGCAAGCACACATGGGAGAGAATAGTGAGTCAGAGACAGATGCAGTGTTTTTCAGTAACTTCCTATTGTGAGATGAAACTAAGGAAGGTCTACAAAGGTTTTACTAAGCCTTCTAAAGACCAGATCCCTAGGACTGAACCATCAGTGGGCCCCACTTTTTAATGGTTCTTAACGCCCTCCTAATTACTCTATACTGAAAATCAAACCACAGCCAAATCATAGTTCCACTTGATGTCACAGTGTACCAGAGTGTGTGCATGGCCTGATGTGGACCAGTAGAATAGTAAAAGCTCTGTTGAATCCAGCATTTCTTCAACTCTGGACAAAGCAAACACATTTATTCTTGTTGCACATATTACTGTGGGACTGGGTGGACTCTATCTACTTTGGGAGGTTGCCTGGTTGTGTTCATCTCGTTTGAATTCTGTAAGTTGAAGAGGCTTTTAGACTTGCTACAAAAGCATGTTGAAGATAATAGGACAGAAGTTATTAAATATTGTCATTTACCTATTCAGTATGTACTAAAGTGTCCAGACATTAAGACGTTTCTCTTACTACAATTTAGTGATTTGTGTGTTTGTATTTTTGTTACTTATATGGATAGTTTACACCACTTATGCTTTAGAGAAAAAAATGGCAATAGCCATCACAGATCAGTAAAAGCAAAAAAGTATGTGGGAGTTTTGTCCAAATTCATATAAAGAGTGTCAGTAGAAGCAGAGCTAACATGGAGGTCATCTGACTATTAATTCATATTCATACTTGTCTTAAGATATCTATTATTTCTAAGATATTACAAATTAGCTTCATAGTCAAGTTCATAACTTAGAAAGTTTGAATAACTTGAATTATTTCTCTTTAGTGTTTAAAACTATATTTGTTTCTACTGGAGTAATAATCACAACATAAAATCTTATTAAGCATTTTGCATTTATTATTGTTGATACCTATTTCCCTACTTTTCTGATTTGTATATTATGTTTTAAAAATGAACTATTCCAATATGTTTGAAAGAAAGCTATCTCGAGGATGAATACTAAGGTTTTACATTTACTAATGTGTGCATCTAGTACATGAAGTACATGCTGCACACCTATATGCAGCACTTAATAGATAAGAGGATGGCAAGTTCAAATCCAGGCTTGACTGCCCAGGCCTTGTCTCATAAAACCAGAGATCAGTGATTAGTGTTTTCTTTATACCTGTAGATCATAATCTATTTCCTTTTTTTGTTTTTTTAAGGTTTTTTTTGGGGGTGGGGGGGTTTCGAGACAGGGTTTCTCTGTGTAGCCCTGGCTGTCCTGGAACTCACTCTGTAGACCAGGCTGGCCTCGAACTCAGAAATCTGCCTGCCTCTGCCTCCCAAGTGCTGGGATTAAAATGAAGTGTTTTTTCATGTAAAGGTTCCTTCAGTTATTAAGTTCTAAAAACTTAAATTTCACAGTCATGAAATAGCATGCAGAAAAAAGTAGAAGACAAAAGATACAATATGATATATCATGATTAAAATGTAACATTCTGGGAGGTTTTCAGATCTTGTACTGGCACTAACTTGCCATGCAACCAAAAACAAACTCGATCAGATCTCTGTCAGATGGAATGTTTTGGTGGTTGTTTTTGTTTTTTAGTTTTGTTGTTGTTATAAAAACATTAAAGGGAAAGGACTTACTGGGCTGCTGGTTAAGTTTTTATCTGCTTTTTAAATTGTCATATTTAAGTGGAGATAGAGCATATTCTGAGGTTCATATAGTTTTCTATAATCAGATTGTACAGATTAGTATCACCTTAATTTTTATGTTCTTTGTTAGGTTTGGAGAAAATTGAAGTTTTGCAGCAACATGAAAATGAAGACATATATAAATTAGCATTTGAAATCATAGATCAATATTTCTCTGGTGATGATGTAAGTAAATATTAAAATAGAGATGTCTGGGTGTAGATTGAGACTTTCATATATAGTGGCCATTTACCAAGAATTTATTAGTGTGCATTATTTGTACCATTTTCTGTTAGATACTCCATCAATGACTTTAAAAAATACTTCATACTTCATCTAAAACTTCATTATCAGGTTATAAAGTGATTCTTGTTACATTTTTAACCTATTAACTGGGAAGAAATAAATCTAGAAATGTTCAGATAGGTTAAGGACTTCTGCAGATACAGGAACTTATGACAGACACTTTTTTAAAAATGCATATTCAATTGTCTATTTTTAATTTCCCAATAAAATTGTTACTGATTTTCCTGGGATTTTTAGGTAGTTAAAATTCATTCAGAGTTTCTCCTTTGTTTTCATAGATTGATGAAGATCCTAGCCTCATTCCAGAAGCAACACAAGGAGGTACTTACAATTTTGACCCAACAGCCAACCTTCAAACAAAAGAATTTAATTTCTAAGGTCAATTAAGTGCAGCATCTTTCATTCAATATGAAACACCACCAGATGGCCACCAAGCGATAAGACAGCAAGCAACAGAAGGCTCCCAGCACTCTTGCCTCTTCATTTTGATGCTTCTAAAGCAAGCCATGTCTCAGTCACTTTGCAGTTGCCAAAAGTCACTCTCACATGGACTGTAAATGCATATGCATGATTTCCTAAACTGTTTTAGAATTCTCCTTAACCATCTCAACTCCCCTATATTTTCCATGTTCCCTGGTGCCACATGCTGACAACTGCAGTCTCCAGTTAGAATATTCCATAGTGGTGGTATATCAGCTGCCCACTGATACGCCTTTGGAAAAAGGTGCGCTGTGGATCAAGACACTTTGGTATGATGTATATTCATGTTGGAAGACTACAGAGGTGCAGTGTGATCTGAGCCTCCATCATTGTCCTCCACAAACATATTTTCATATTCTTATGTGGAAGAATTAAAAGTACAAGCCAAATGATTTTCATTGGTGAAACTGACACAAAAGTAACTTAAAAACAAGAAACTTGGTTGTTGATTAAAAAGATAAGTTTTTTAAAACTGTACTTCACCTACCATTAATTGATGTGTTTATTATCTGCCTCAGAAGCCAGGGTTGGAGGAAGAGCTTTAGATATCAATGGTAATGCTTTCGCCATTATACCTAATTTTTTGAGAACAGCAAATCCTATTTGACCACTCACTTCAGCCTGTGTGTTCCTGCTGTTTTGAATAATCAAATGCTGTGCATGGTCTCTACCTGAGCTGCAACCTGTTACAGACTTGAACTTCTGTTAAGTTGAAAGCAAGAGTCCTTGACTACAAAAATACACAAATAAATAAGTCAAAACAAGAATGGAAAAGGTTTAAATACTGATTGGTAAGGTTTTAAGACAAAGTCTTGCTTTCAGCTTCCAGGGGTTAATTTTATTTTTGTTTTAATTTGATAATTGGATATGGTTGATTTATATTGGGTTTAAACTGTGGAGCTTTCATGTTTACTGTAATTTAGTCTTAAAATATTTTTTACTTAGTAACCAGTACTTTTGATAATGTGGTGGCAACAAACCAGCAACTATCTAGAAGTGTTACAAGACTTCATTCTTGAGTATTGGAGTTCATTCAGATCTCACTCAAAGCATCTGCACACATTAAAAGATAAACCAAGGATCTGTGTAGAGGAATGGTCTGCAGTTATTTAACTCAGCCTGATTTGCAGTGATCTTAAGCTCTGCAAAATCTGGCCTTACTATGTAAAGTCATTGCTTATGGCAAATGGTCTGACCCAGTTATTAATGAATGAATAGGGATTTGAAATTTTTTAAACTAAATAATTTGTGCTGTCACAGAAATGGTTTTGTTGCTCTTGTTCACTGGGTATAATTTCCCAATGCATTGATGTGAAGGGATAGAAATCTAAACTAAGATAGTTTTCAGATGGGGGGTGTATTTACTGTGATGAAGAAGAGACAGATGCCATCAGAGCTTTGTGAAACAGCTGGGGTGTTTTCACTGATAAACAACACATAGCAGGTGTGCTTCATTACAAATATATGTATCTGCCAAGGTGGAGCCACTTTAAAGAGTGAGTTTTGTCTTGTATCTAAAATGGATACAAGCGTATGTTTAAACTGCAAGATTTTTACTTGCTAGAGAATCTGTTTTAATATAGTGGTTTGGCCTCTGATTATTTATAGGTTTTATAAATTTTAGAATCAATTTCTCTTTAAGGTGGCTCAGATTTTTCAACTCTTGTGCACATAAAATTGAGTTGAAGTTCATTGTGCCTTTTTTCTTTACCCAAATTTTGAGTTAAAGCTTCATATGGTAACTGCATCCTGTTCAAACACTTGTCTAAATTTTGAAACTGTGTAGTGTTCACTAAAAGTAGGAGTAACAAAGTCAGAATGAATTAAGGTCACACACTCTGGTGAAACCCTTAAAGTCACAACCTTCTTGATAGTGTGAATTGTCCCCTTCCAGTTACTTCCTTCTGGTCTCTCCCTACTTAACTGACAGTTACCTTTTAAATTTTGCACACATTGAGATTAAAATTGGGCTTCTACTGTGATGATTCCTATTTCCTCTCGCGTCTTAAGTGCAAACTAACCGTTAAGTAACGTTGGCATCAAGTAGTGCAGACTCCGTGCCTCTGCTTGAGCGGTTTGCCGTGACCTGACCAGTTTTGAGTTGGAATCACACCATTTCGTAGATAAGGAAACTGAGTGTATTGCTGCACTTTTAAGTTTTCAAAACAGTGTTTTAAAATTGCATTGTTTTTTTTTTTTAAACTCAGTTTAAAAAAAGACTAAAATGTTCTTTCAAAAGAGGCATCTAAACGTGTTCCTAATTTTGTATATGGGCTTAGGTTTTGTAACCAATAAAAAAGCTGCTATCAAATATGATAAAACATTGAAAGACTTATTTCTGGAAATAATTGTTTAGCTTTGTTTTCTGTGTGGTTACATTTAAGTTTTGTTTATCTTCAAATGCCAGCCACAGTGGTGGTGAAGCATGAGTGACTGTATTTTGATGTTTCCTTTCTACCATAACACTGACCAACCAGTAGCTACTGTAGAGAGTATGTTTTGACAAATCAGAAGTACCAACATGTGTGTAATTTCCTAAGCTGCCATAACACAGAACCAGTGAACTAGGGGCTTCAAACCACAAAAACTGTGGTGCAGTTCTGGCAGCAAGAGAAGTCAGGTCGAGCTGCTGGCTCTGCAGGGCTCCCGTCCTGGCTCAGCCTGGAAAGGATTCCTTCCTGGCTTCTGGTGGAGACTGGCAATCCTCAGCTCATAGTTCATCACACCGCTCTCTGCCAATTTGTGTATTGAAATGCTGTAACTTAGAAGAAAACCCCAGTTATTTTGAAAAGATGGTGTGATTATGAAATGAAGCAGACATTCAGGCTTTAAAGCCTGTAATTATAACAGAAAGTGGTAATTGAAGTAACCCTGAAAGCCTTTACTTTCAAGGCAGAAGTAACTCTGAATGAAATCTTGGATTAATTAGAAGAACAAAAGAACAGCCAGAATTTTGAGTATAGAAATATTCTTCTGTATACTGCCATTTCAAAATCCTTTGAAAAGAAGTCAGTGCAGTGGTGCACACCTTTAATCCCAGCACTTGGGAGGCAGAGGCAGCTAAATCTCTATGGTTTCAAGGCCAGCCTGGTCTACACAGAGAAAGCCAGTCTTGACAAAACAAAAAACAACAAAAAAGAAGTCAGTGTATAAGTAGATCAATGCGATCATATAGTCTTGCTCTCATTTCCTTCAGATGTGCATCCTTTTTAGGGCATTCATCGCTGCAGGTAAACCAAGAGCATCTGGCATTTGGATGGCATTGATCTTTCCATGGTAATTTTTTTAAACACTTTTTGACTATGATTAGATTTTTAACTCTCTGGAAAACTTTAACTATTGGTGGGGGAATATAATTTCTATTTGTCAAACTGACTCTAAGTCAGCTGACCCAGAAAGTGTTCATGGACCCTACCTTCCAGCTTAGAAGTAAACTTCATGTAATCAAAAGCGTGGGACAGAATGACTCTCAGAAATGTATGTAGAGACCAGTCATGAAGATGGTTGTTTGGGAAATCAGATGTGGGATACAGTCTGTCTCCATGATTGATTTGCTCAATAGATAACTTATTTTGGCCCATTTCTTGGTGTTGGGTAACTGATTGTTCTGCAGGTGTTTTCCTGTGGCCAGTGAGCTGGTTAGCTAGTCACCAGACTAATAGCAGCTCATCCTCTTCCAGGCCAGACAGCCAGACACATGTCTATAGACATTGCTAAACATCTTCTGATGGCCTAAACTGCCATCCTTGTACACCATTGACCCGGATCCACTCTTGTAGTAAAGGCTTAGCAGAGGCAGTGCACAGCCGTCTGCTGTGTGAACAGTAGGCTTTTCTCAGTGCTGTTCAGGAGTTAAATTAGTGTTGGTTCCAAAAGTCAGTGTAGTTTGAAAACTTTTCATGTTCATTACTTCCTAAGGCACACAAGAAAAGGTTTTCCTCAGAAGCGTACAAGTTTTTTAAGCAATGCATGAGAGAAGTAGAGAGCTTGAGCTCCAGATTCTGAGTACAGATCCCAGAAGCATTAAATAAATAAAACAGTACTATTTGTTCTGCAGTGCCCTTCCCTCTTCACAGAAATTTCCATCTGCTACTCTCCCGAGGCTGTGTATATAAATCTATAAGGTAAATACGGAGTGTCTTTATGGATAGCGATTTTACCAGTCTTATGAGTGTGTGTTACAGAGCATACATTTACATCTGTGTGGTAGCTTGAAGATTTATTATTTTTCTTTTGAGGCAGCCGTTTAAGGGACAGGATTGAGAAGTGCTGAGTCAGACACTCTAAGGGAGCGTAATCTGCTTTGCTGGCTGCTGTTCCCTCCTGTCTTAAAAAACATTCACTTCTCTTAAATGTCCATCTTTATAGGTTTTATGGTTGGAGCTAGTTTAACTTTTCCAGAGAGCAGAAGAGACTGAACTGTTGTAGATACACACACACCCCTTCCCCCTCAGCCTGAGCACCTGTGCAGTGCTGTGGTCCTGGTTGTAAAGGCCTTACTGCTCCTGGTTCCTGTCAACTTAAACAGGCCACGGACCCCAATAATGAGCAATGTGACTAGTTTCTGGTTATAGTGAATGGTGGCATTCCATCCTCTCTACACAATTCTAGGGTGGGAAGAGACTTACAGTTCATTTCCAGCCTTGCCTTAGAGTTGGAATTACAGCCTAAACTATCTTTGCCCTGTCTAAAATTTAAATTTTATACTATCTCAATTCATACTCACCATTCTTGCAACTCTCTGTGTCTTCGCTTTTTTATGAATGGTTAAGACTAAGCCTTTAGAAACACTAAAATATTTTTTGAGCACCTGCCCCATGCCGGGACTATGCCAGGGCATAGGATAGACACATTTCAGGAGTGGCCTGGTGAGGAAGGTGATGCTGCCAGCCAGTGGTTCCTAGGGTCAGCTGCATTTGGTTCAGTGCGGTCCACTTGACCTAGTGAGGAAATTTCTACTAGGTTATATTTTTTTGCAAACTATGAAGCTGATTGTGCTGCAAAAACAGGTTAATTGATTGGCAGGTTGGCTGGAAAACCTGGAGGTGGGAAACAGACAGGCATTGTCAGAAGCATAGAAGGCTATCAGGCCAGTGGAGAGAAGGATTAATAAGGTATGTAAATGGGGTAGATATCTGTCTGCTGCTCACAGAGGCCAGAAGAGGACACTGGATCCACTGGACATGGAGTTATGGATAGCGATGGGCTGCCACTTGAATGCTGGCAACCAAACTGGGTCTTCTGCAAAACTAGTAAGTGCTCTTAACTGCTGAACTATCCATTTGATGCTTCAGCCCCAAATACCAATCTTCTATTATCCCTCTTGTGTGCCGATTCACCATTGCTCACAGAATACTGAAATCCTACAGATTCATTTTCAGGAAGTGGTTTGCTATATGGCTATATTCCCATCTCATTCCTTCCCCTGAAACTCCTTCACTGATAACCCAGGCTGACTTGTCATCTACAGGAAATCTTCTTAGAAATGAGTACCTGGAGTCAAGCCAGTCTCAAAGTAAAGAAAATAGCCATAGAAGATAGAAGAGCAATCAGTGACATAAAAAATAATAATGTTGGGGGAAAACCCATGTGTTTGTTTTCCCTTGTTGTGCTGACATCCAACCTGGGCGGGGTACCCCCAGTGATGTCTGCCCCTAGCTATCAGCCTCTCTCTGGCCCTGTTCGTGGAGGACAGGCTAGTTACAGGAGTGCATTGCTTTTCTTGCCACTGTGATTAAAAACAAAACACGGACAGAAGCAATCTAAGAGAGGTTTGCTTTGACTCTTAGGCCGTGGGCAGTCTGTCATGGCAGGGCTGAAGTCAGGTAGAGTGAGGCCTGCTGGTGCTTACCTTGCTTGCTTCTCTTTCTAGTCAGCCCGGGACCCACCCTAAGGAACAGGGCCACAGGTAAGGCATGCCCTCCCACCTTAACTAACACCTAAACTTAATCAGAGACTAGTCTCCCAGTTCATCTTAAGTCCTGTCAAATACACAACCATCACCAAAAGAATTGTGAGAAAATTTGATAGAGAAAATGGAGTTGAGAAATACACTGACCATATCGAAGAGTAATTGGTTTTTTTTTGTTACTGGACTGGCTCTGCTCTCTTAGCAGTTCTTGGATTGGACAGCTGGTATTTGTCAGATCCTGTAATAGGTGCCCAGGATCACACACCAGTCACAGCCTCTGCTCTGTGGAGTTTGTATTCTAGGGTAAGGCAGTCGTAATAAAGGGTAAAGAGATAATTTCTACAGATGTTATCTGCCACAAATAAAAGTACAAGAAGTGGCTGGAAGAAGTTTTTTGAACTTATGCCAGCACTCTTCTGTTTTGCTAAAGTACACATAACAAAGTTCACTCTCCTAGCCAGCCATTTTCAAAGGTACATAGTTCAGCAGTGCTTAGTTGGCTACACTGCCATAGAGCCAACCTGCAGAAATGCCCTCTATTGCAAAGTTGAGATTAACTCCACTAAACAACTGCCTTCCCCTTTCCCAGAATCCACCCACCTTCCCGAATCATAGTGGTTGCCAGGCAAGTGCTGTGCAGCTGAGGCATGGCCCTAGAGGAGGCATACAGCATTTGACTTTTGAGGGTTAAGTATCAGAAATAGGGTCAGCCATCTGCATGGGATTTAAAAGCCTGGAGGAGTGGGAGCATGGTGATACCTGCCTGGGGTTGCTGTCCTTATGAGGTCGAGGCAGGAAGATTATAACCTTGAATTCGACCAGCCTGGGCTGCATACTGATTAACGTTTTAGCCTCAGCTACGTAGCTAGACTGCTCAAACACAATGGTTGAAAGGCCGATAATGACTTAGCTTGAGCCTCCTTGACAAGACTTGGTAAGCATCTTTAGACCCTTTTGTCTCAATATTTATCATCTCCGGACAAAAATCCCCACCGTTTGGACTTCACTTTGTTGAGCCTCATTAGATGTCAGACTTCCTGTATCTTTTGGAGGCAGCTAAATATGTAAAGCATGAACCTGGGTCCAGGAACCATCAGGACAGAATGGGCTGCACCGATCCGGCAATGGGCCGGAAGGCCGGCCCCTCGGAGGCCCGCCCACGAGAAGCTCCGCCCACAAGAGGCTAGCTCGCAGGCTCCCCGCTCGCCGTGGTGTGCTGTGGAGCCATGGGGGAGCATTGGGCGCTGGGCCCGGAGGCAGGCTCCTCCTTGCTGTTGTGCTCAGCGCTGCTGGCCGTAGGGTGCGCGCTGGGCCTGCGCCTGGGCCGCGGGCGGAGCGCGGTGGAGCGTTGGGTGCTCGCCTGGCTCTGCTACGACTCACTGGTTCACTTTGTGCTGGTAAGTGTCGCCCCGTCGCAGCCTGCCTTGGGGCTCCGCCCAACTGAGGAGGGATGGGAGCCCGCAGCCCTGATGTCTCTGGCGGCCTGATGGTGCAGCTTTTGGCCTAGATGGATCCCTCAGTTCAAACCGAGCGCCCTACTCCTCAGGTGTTGCCTGGTTTATCAAACGAATTGAAAATTGAGAATCAAATTGAGAATTGTTAGAGGAATGTCGCCTCCTCCCTTGAAACTTTAACTTTTGTAGGTCAGACATATCTAGAAATTCATTTCTTG